>NW_006408601.1:5478671-5537146 GCF_000296735.1 Chrysochloris asiatica
TTTTTTGTTTTTGTGTTTTTTTAAAAAAAGCTAAAGTGGATAAAGAGAAATACTTTTAACTGATGGTGTATGGAGGGGATTATAATCAATATAATGAAACAAGTTATATGAATTGTTGAATGTGAAACTGATGATGTGCCATGTAAACTTTCACTCAATCCACAATAAAAACCTTAAATTAAAAAAATAAAAAAATAAATAATAAAACCTATGCCTACACAAAGACAAACTAAAAAAAAAAAAATTCAGTCATTCAAAACCCCACAGAACGCATTTCTCCTCTGACACATGGGGTCACCTTGAATCAGAGCCAACTTCATTGCAAATGGTTTTTAAGAAGAGAAAGATCCAGATTGAGACTTGTGAATTTATATCCATTCCCCTTCTCACCCAGGCTCCACCTCTGCAGCTTTCTCTATTTAACTCATGCCTATAGCCCACACAAAACCCTCCTGTGGGGCTATTATGAGGATTAAAGGGTTAACATAGCAAAGCACCAGCACAGTACCCCAAATCCAAGCCAAACCCACTGCCATAAAGTCAATTCGGGCTATGGAAGCCTCATGTGTTTCATAGTAGAACTGCACTCTATAGGATTTTCCATGCCTGAAATCTTATGAAAGGAAATCACCAGGCCTTTCTTTCACATCACTTTTAGGTTGATTCTAACATTGTTATTTTTGCTGTTGTTAAGTGCTGTCTAGTGGGTTCTGACTCATGTTGTTGTTGGTAAGTGCTGTCGAGTGAGTTCCGATTCATAATGATCCTGTATAGATAGGGTTTCAGAAGAGTGGCTGGTTAGCTTGAACCACCAACCTTGTGGTTCAAACCAACCTTGCAGTCCAGCACATTAACCTGCAGCACCACACCAGGACTCCAAGGCCACCGTGTATAGATTTCCAAGGAGTAGCTGGTGGGTTTGAACTGCCAGCCTTGTGGTTAGCAGTACAGTGCTTATCTTACAGTGGCATGCTAGGACTCTAGATTCTAAGGTAGCTGAGCACAAATATTTTAAGAAAGACCTCAGGAGAGTGAAAAGCTTGTAACTCATTAATTTCTGGGCCCTGTCATCTGGTTAAAGCTATGATATAGTACATGCTCAATAATTGCTTGATGGAAAAATGGTCAAAATACAGCTACTGTGACATACATTCTCATCTGGCCTCAGAGTTGGTGTTCTCAAGAACTGTGATCATATACACTTTTTTGGCTTATATTGCTTATGATTTAATGAGCACTTGATATAAATCCCTCACTCTGCTAAGCATCTTTCATTCATTTTATTTTTTACTCTCATTATAGAGATAAAGAATCTGAAACTGGGTGATGCTAAGTATCTTGCTCAAAGTCCCATTGTTATTATGAGGGAGAACAAGAGCTAGAACTCAAGGCTGGTGTGAATCCATAGCAAGCACTCTGTTGTATCGGTACCTTGTCTAGGTACCACAGGTGAAATGTGTTCCATTAGGATCTCTCTCTCTCTCTCTCTCTCTCTCTCTCTCTCTCTCTCTCTCTCTCTCTCTCTCTCTCTATATATATATATATATATATATATATATATATATATATAACTTCTCTCCTTCCCACTTCATTCAAATACCAGGGGTGCTTCTTCTTGATGGCTCACAGAGTTAGAGATGAAGAAACAAATTGAGATAATCTAATTCAAAGTTCCCACCTTACAGATATATTAACAGAGGTCCAGAGAGGTTACTTAGCTTGTGCAAAATATCACAGCATAAAAATAGAAAGTGTTGGAATCTATGTTTTGTTCCTCAACTCTTCTAACATACTCTAGCTAAATAATTACTAAATAATTTAGTAACAGCTAAATAATTACTAAAGGATTACTAAATAATCCTTTAAAAATACCAGTTTGACTATCAAGTCATAAAAAGACACGGAGGAACCTCAAATGCATATTGTTTAGTGTAAGAAGTTACTCTGAAAGGCTTACATGCTGTATGAATCTGTTACATTCTGGAAAAAGCAAAACCATAGAGCTAGATCTCTGGTTGGCCATGGTTCTGTGGGAGGGGAGGAGATGAGTAGGTGAGGCACCAGGAAAATGTGAAAGTGTTCTGTCAATAGCTACAAGTTGTCTGTATGAGACTGTAATGGTGAATGCTTGACATTTTATATTTGTCAAACCCCCAGAACTCTACAACATACAGAGAGAACCCTAACACTGCAATTTGTTGTTGTTAAGTGCTGTTGAGTTGTTTCTGATTCACAGTGACCTGTACAGGGTTTCCAAGGAGCGACTGGTGAGTTTGAACTGCTGAACTTGGGGTTCAAACCATCCTTGTGATCTAGTGCTTTATCCCACAGCACCACATCAGGACTCCCAACACTGGACTTTAGTTAATAGTAGCATACCAATATTGGTCTGATCATAACAAGCATACCACAAAATTGGGAGCATTGTGTCTCTGTAGGATAAGCACTAGACTGCCAGCCACAAGGTTGGTGGTTCAAGCTTATCAGCCACTTCAAGGTAGAAAGTTGAGGCTTTTTGCTCCTGTAAAGATACTTACAGCCTCAGAAACCCTACACAGAGTCACTATGAGTAGGAATTGAGTCTACAGCGCTTAGTGACAACAACAACAACGCATAGTTTAACAATAGGTGAAACTGTGTAGGAAGTAAGTGGGAAGGATAGATGGGGAGGGAGATGTATATGAGAACTCTATGCACATTCTGCACACCTTCTCTGTGAACCTAAACTGCTCTAACAAAAGAAACTCTATTAATTAAAAACAGACAAACACCAGATTATCTTGTTTTCCTTTACTCTCACGTCTTCATAACTAGTTCCTGGCACCAGCTCTCTCCTCTTTTCTTTTTCTTTATTATTTTATTAGTTTGTTGTTGTTGTTGTTAAGTGCCATCGAGTCGGTTCCGACCCATAGCAACCCTGTACAGGGTTTCCGAGGGTGTAAATCCTTACGGGAATAGAAAGCCTCATCTTTCTCCCGTGGAGCGGCTGGTAGTTTTGAACCGCTGACCTTAAGGTTCGCAGCCCGATTCGTAACCACTACGCTATTAGTTTAGCAAGTATTTATTGAGTAACTATAAGATAAACATCTGGTGTGGCACTGTAGGATAAGCACTGGACAGCTAACCGCAAAGTCAGTGGTTCAAACCCACCCAGTGTTCCTTGGAAAGCTTATACAGGGTCATTATGAGTCAGGACTGGCTTGACCACACTTAACACCAACAACCATCAGGAAGTAAGTTGCACTAAGGACTGTTGTTGCTGGTTGCTGTAGTAGTTGATTCCAACACGTGGAACTCCCATGTGTACAAAGTAGAACTGCTTCATAGGGTATTCAAGGCAGTGGACTTTTGGAAGCAGGTTTCAGGTCTGTCTTCTGAGGTGTCTTTGGATGTCTTTGAATCACCAACCTTTCAGATAGTTGTCTAGCATTTAATTGCAGGAATTCATGAAGAATAAACGAGAGGGTAAAACAAAGTAATGAAAAAACAGAGGAATAAACAGGGAAGAAGAATTGAGAGAAGGAAGTACATTAGCTGAGTACTTCTGATGTACAGACACTTGTAAGCATTGTACTTGTGTTAATGCATTCAATCCTCTCAAGGACCCTATGAGTTAGTCACTATTATCACCCTCATTTATGTTGATGAGAACCAGAGTCATAGCTGCGTCTCTGCCACTCACTAGCTGGGACACAGAATGAGTCACCTCATTTCTCCTGCTGTCTAACTCTTCACTTGGCAAGTGGGAACAAAAGCCAATTGTCTACTGCAGAGAATAAACCAAAGAGAAAGTAATTTATAACAAACCACAGGCAAAACCAGTGAGAAACCAAATACTGCCATCAACTCTCCTGTGCTTAATGGTGTAAATGTTTGGTTTAAAGAAAAACAGAAACACAGGGAGGGATCTGGGTATAGGGTGAGGGTGGTGAGAACCAAATCAGAATATGCTTTGGGTGACGTACTCTCTGATGGTGAGGGTAAGTAGGGGTGGGTTATTCCTAGAAAGCCAGAAGGACCTAGGGCATAATTAACTGTTTGGATACGTGGACAATTATAGTCATTCATTCACAAAGTATTATCTGAGTTCCTGCTATGTGCCAATCACTGTACTAGACACCAGGGTACAGAGGTTTATGGTCCCTGTCTTCATGGAGCTGGGAGTCTGCAGAGAGTCAGACACTGAACAAGGTAAGTTAAAAAGTATTGCCACTAGGGCTCCAGTTCATACATGCACTGAATTATTCCAAAACAATTGTGTTTAAATACATCCCTTCGATTTGTGGATGGCTGCAGACATGCTCTTTCAGTAATACACTTACCTTTATCTCATGAGGGTGCCTTCCAAAAACAAAGCAAGAATACTAAAAAAAAGTACTGTGTGCTTAGATTAGCTAGCTCAATGGGGTGACCTTTCCATCAGTCTTTTAAGCACGATGGAAGCTCATGAAGATGATCTTACTAAGCAGATCATAACTGGGTATGATGAGCCTTGGATTTACCCACATAATCCAGAGAGCCAGCACCAAAACAGTGGCTTCTGAGGGGATCTGATGCGCTAGGTAAATTTAAGGCAGAGAGGTCAGCTCAGAAGGTTTTGATGACTATGTTTTTGATTTCCAAAGGGATATTCTTGACAGATATTTTCAAAGAACACAGGATGATTATGGGACCTTATTATAATGAAGTTTTAAGAAAACTGAAAAGTTCATTGGTGAGAAAAAGGTGAAAAGTTGCACAAATGATATTTTTTCTATCACAATAATGCACCTGCTTGTTCTTCAAAGATAGCAAGGACTGTCCTAAGAGAATTTTGTTGGAAAATCTAACCTCATCTACCCTATGGCTTTGATCTTACCCCTTCATACTTCTTTGTGTTCAAACTCAAAGGAAATTTACAAGGAACGTGATTTGAGTCCTGCAAGGAAGCCAAAACAGCTGTTTTGACGTGGTATAAATCAAAGACCACTGAATTCTTTGGGGAAGGCTCGTTGTTGCTACGTACCACAGAGTTGGTTCTGACTTATAGCGATCCTGTATAGGATTTCCAAGGAGCAGCGAGTGAGTTGAAAACCGCCAGCCTGTGGTTAGCAGTCCAGTGCTTATCCTACAATGCCACACCAAGCCCCCTTGTGAGAGAGATGGAAACACTGACTTCAGAAGTACATAGGCTTAAATGGTGCATGTCATGGGAAAAAAAGCTTCACATTTTGATACTTTTGTTTAATAACTGTTTCTATGATTTTGTAGCAATTCTTTTTGAGTTACCCTTAGATATAATTATAAATTGTTGCATGTGTTATAAGGTAAGACTTTTATGTGAATGACAAGGTGGATGGGGCACACTGGAAAACTGAATGCCCTGTTTCTCTTACAAGCTGCCATCCAGAAAGCTGTAAGTCTCTGCTCCACACATGTTAATATGATCTTGATTCCTTTAGTGGGTTTTACGTCTCCAATAAAAATCTATGCCTATATCCCAGGTGCTAGGCTGCATACATACCTCCTTGGTGGGCTTACTGCTTGCTAAGATGATGCCTATTTGATAAATATAAAACAAAACAAAGCAAAGCAATGCTCAAAAGAGTACAATGACTTGCCCAAGATAAAACCACTCAGAAAACCAGACTACAGTTCAGGACTAGATCTTCAAACCAGTTCAAATCGGTTCAATCATGGCCAACAAAACAAAATTGGAATAGACCCAAATTTGTAAAATGTGGGTGTATTGGAACAATAAGCAAAATGCGGAAAATTACAGACCAAAGCCTTGGAATGAGAAACTATAAAGAGGTCTAGCAAGCCCTTTCAGGAGCTTAATGCGAGACACTAGAATGCACTGGATTGCAAAGTTCCTTGGTGGTTCAAACTCACCAGATGCTCATTGGAAACCCTGTCCAGGGTTTGTATGAGTCGGGACCAACTTGACGGCACTTAACAACAAAAACAATGGAGAATGACATAAATTCAAAGCAATGAAGTCAGCTGCCATCTTTGGGCCTGTCACCATTGTTTCAACCATGCTAGACAAGATGTGGTTGCGACGCCAGGTGCACACCGTCCTTGTTTTCTAGGAAGGAGATTACGTTTCTAGCAGGGTGTTGACCCATGAGTTTTCCTGTTCCAGTTATAGCTCCAGTACACCCACATTTTACCATTCAAGTTCCATTTTAATTTTGCTTTGTCGACCATGACTGAACCAGAAAAACCCAGTTTGAAGCCCTGCTCAGGACTTCTGCTAGGGAATTTTAGGTTCTTTTCTGTTTATCACACTTAGAATGAGATAGTAACTCTAGGAGGATATGTCTTAGCCCTTTCCCTCTTCCTTACCTACGATGGCCTTGTTGGGACATACAAAGGTCCTTTCTGAGGGCCTATTTGCGAGTTGGGCTGTTAACCTCAAGGTCAGTAGTTCAAAACTACTGGCTGGTTCATGGGGAAAAGATGGGGCTTTCTCCTCCTGTAAAGATTTGCAGCCTCAGAAACACTATGCAGGGTTGCTACAAGTCGGAACAGATTCCCCAGCACACCACCACCACCACCACCATGAATCAGCTATGCCTGGAACTCCCTTCCTCAACTTTCTCACTTAGCTACCATCTTTTATATTTTAAATCAACTGTTTTTGCATACAATATAATTTGCTCATTTGAAGTGTACAATTAGATGAGTTTGGAAAATATATATACACATGTATATATATAAAATATATGTCCACCTCTAGAGTCGGGACATAGACCCTATCTATCACTTGAAATTTTTATTCTCTCTTTACCCCTTGCTGATAGTTGATTTTGACTCATAATGACTTTATAGGAGAGGATAGAACTGCCCTATAGGGTTCCAAAGGCTATAAATAATCTTTATGGGATCAAACTGCCATATCTTTCTCTCACGGAGAAGCTGGTGGGTTTGAACCACCAACTTTTCAATTAGCAGCTGCGCATTTAACCACTGTGCCACCAGAGCCCCTTACTCTACGTTTATCTTCAGTCAACCCTCTCCCTAGACCCCCAGCACTAGGCAGCTACCAGCTTCCTCCTTTTCATCCTTCAAGTTTTAACTTAATATCACTTCTTCAGAGTTCCTGATCATTCTTTCCCCATCACTTATCATAAATGATAACCGTTTAATTCCTTTATTTGCTTAATTTCTGTCTTCTACATAGAATATAAAGAAACCCTGGTAGTATAGTGGATTATGGGCTAGTCTGTTAACCTCGAGGTCAGTAGTTCAAATCTACTAGTCACTCCTTGGGATAAAGATGAGGCTTTCTGCTCCCATAAAGATTCACAGTCTTGGAAACCCCGCACAGGGTCACTATGAATCTGAACTGACTTGATGGCACACAACCACCGACTACTGCATATAGCATAGGTCATAAGGAAGGGACTTCGTCATTTGTTTACATTCTTGTAACTCAGGGCATATAGCTTGGGACATTGTTGTTCTTAAATGACTTTGAGTCAATTCAGACTCATATCAACCCTGCATAGAGTTTCTGAGAAGTGGCTGGTGGGTTTAAACCACTGACCTTACAGCTAGCAATCCAGTACTTATCCTACAGTACCACACCAAGACATGAAAGAATCAATATTTATTGGATGAATGAATTATTGAACAAAGGAATAAGTGAATGAATGGTAGGTTGGCTGGCTGGCTAAAAGGTACTGCTTCCTTCTACATTCTATTAGCTATGGATTCACGGCTGAGTCACACATGACTTCTGCACTTACAGAGCTCACAATCAAATGGAAATTTTATGGCGGGCACAGAGATAATGCGGATATTAGTAATAATCCTTAAAACTTATGGAGCATTGACTACATACCAAGGCTAAATTCTAAGGCCTTTACATATATTCATTCGTGTGATCCTGAAACAGCTGTAGATGTTGTTGTTAAGTGCGGTCGAGTCGGTTCCAACTCATAGTGACACTGTATAGGGTTTCTGAGGAGTAGCTGATGGCTTTGAACCACCAATCTTGCAGTTCAAAATGAATTCGTGGTCCAGGGCTTTATCCTACAGCGTCACGCCAGGACTCCAACTATATATGAAAGGTCCCCTTAAGGTCAGCAGTTCGAAACTACCAGCTGTTCCGCGAAAGAAAGATGAGGCGTTCTGGTCCCGTAAAGATTTACAGCCTCGGAAATCCTGTACAGGGTCGCTATGGGTCAGAACCGACTCGACGGCACTTAACAACATTATTATTTCCATTTCAAAAGCGAAGAAATGATACATAAAGAGGATAAGTAACTTTTCCATGTCAGTTAGCTGGTAAGTGGAGAAATGTGCCTTGGGTCTTCTGTAGAGCTGGCTGATGGTTACCACAAGAGAGGGCCCAGAAGACTCCAGAAAAAGGAGAGTGAGTGCATGTTCAGTTCAACTAAGGTCAGACTTTCAAAGCAGAGAGGCCCTAACCCCTTAGAAACTAGAAACAGTGCTGAGAGCCGCCCTTTCGAAGACCCAAGTCCACTCCCATTTAAGAACTAGGAAATAGCCTTTCAAACTCAGCCAGGATTTTCTAACCTGGAGCCCTGGGGTTTAGTCCCTCACACTTTGGGCTGTTAACAGCAAGGGTCGGGGATTTGAATCCACCAACAATTCTGCTGGAGAAAGATGAGGCTTTCTGCTCCTATGAAGGTTTACAGTCTCCTGCTGTGGCGCTGTGGGTTAATGCTCCAGACTGCAAAGCCCTTTGACTGCAAGGTCGGCAGTTCAAGCTCACCAGCTGCTCCTCGGAAACCCTATACAGGGTCACTATGGGTCGGAACCGACTCGACGGCACTTAACAACAACAACAAGCCCTATTCAGGGTCGCTATGAGTGAAACGGACTCTATGGCACTTAATGGAGAGCTGATGGTGAGCTAGGGGCTTGCCTCAGTACTTCCATCTCCAGAGGCTAGCCACTCCAGCTTCAGGGCAAGTCAGAGCTCCGGAGTTTCAGACAACTGCAACCCCGGAGCCAGAATAAAACCAGAACGGAGGCTCTAGGCGAAGGGACCAGAGCGCTGTCACTGTGAGCTACAGAACCCAGGCCTGACCCTACTGGCCTCAGGGTTCGCCTTCTCCTTGGTGGCTTCTCACAGGTCTGCAGCGCCCGGCCCTGCAGTTCTCAGCTGCGGACAGTAGGTGGCAGTGGGTCGTGAGAAATCCCTGCCCGGGTCTGTCCGGGCAGAGGAGCCCCAGCCCAGAGAAAAATCTGGCTGGGCTTGGTCTGCTGGGCCAGGGGAACTAGGACCCTTGGGGTGGGGCACAGAGGCCGCCCCAAGATGGGACTGGTGGCTTCTGCCCAAGAAGAGTCACTGAGGACCAGAAAGGCAGGCCCTGGCCAGGACGTGGAGAGCTCCACTGGGATCAGGATACACACGCGATTCCTCTATCCTGGGGGGAGGGGGGGTGGGGGGGGGGAGGTCCTGGGGACCATGGCGATGAGATGACCCAGTCTACCACATCAGTAAGTAGAATGTGTGCCTAGCGTGGGAATTTACTTCCTGAGCAAATGTATTTTATTTTTATCTTTTTGCTGAACAAGAAACTGTAGCTTAGAGAGGTTAAGGGACTTCTTGTCACATGGCTCATCAGAAATTAAATTGACTTGTTTTCCTGTGGAGGGCTTCCCTTGTGAAACTGCAAGGTCAGAGGTTTAAATTCACCAGTCGTTCTTGGAAAACCCTATACAGGGTCGGGTGGCTATGGTGGCACTTCACAACAACAACAACAACGTGGGGGTGTCTTCTGGTTTGCATTTGTAGTGAGGATCTCAGCTCAGCAACCCATGTGCTGTGTGGCCTTAGTTTTTCTCAGGGATTACAGTTCACAGCTCAGCGAGAGGAATAGCTGAAATGACCGCTGGTTGGCTTTCAAGTGTCCTCAGCCCTTCCTCATTCCTAACTGCAGGCTCCCCCGTGGCCAGTCTACTGTCTCAGAGGTCCCCGGAGTCTGACCAGAACTGCCCTGCAAATGCTGATCTATGGGCGCCCACATCTGTCCACCTTCCCTTTACACTGGTCCTTAACCAGAATGCATTAGAACCATGCAACCTGTGAGTCCTAGGCGTTAACATTTACAGATGAAGAAGCTGAGGCCCCAGAGAGGTCAGTGGTTCGCGTGGGTGTTGAATTCCAGGTCCTATGCCTCCTAGGATGTGGTACCTGCCTCCTTCAACTAGGCAGGATCAGGGGTACTAGTCCATTGCTCCCCTACCTGGACAGCACCCCGTGGGGAAGGCCGCTTCCTAGCTACTTCCTCTACCTATGACAGCAGACAAATTAATTCACGCGCCCCATCTTTACGTTATGTATAATGCGGCATGATTTTATTTTGCTTCGTTCCCGAAATATTTTACAGTAATTAGTAGCCGAGGAAAATATAAAAATTAATGCAATATAACACTTTAATGGTAATAATACACCATCCTGTCTAATTAATAAAATCTGTTGTTTCCAAGCACGATTATTTATTTGACAAATTGATAGCACATATCCTGTTCATACCCTCTTCTCCAGCTCTCATCCTTTCAGTTTGCTGAATAAAATTGTCGCAGAAAAATAAACAGATTGTCTTCTGACCTGACAAGCTAGTGAGAAATAAACCCCTCACTCATAACGTCCCTAATTGTTTCCAACAATATCCTCTAACACTTGTCTAAATTGGTTAGAAAGAAATCTCAATTTTGCCTTCCTTGCTTCTTTTCCTTTTTTTTGTCCCCCTCTCGCTCCTTCTTTTAAAAATATAACTATTTCTTCTTATTTTAGAGAAGAGCGTTAGCTTCCCCCGGTACTGTTTGTGACAGGACAGTTTGGGGAAATACATTTGTGACTGCCGTCAGCCTTGAAATGACTCCCTAACATAAAGATTGTTTTGGCTCCGCCGTAGAGGGGTCCCGGCTGCTCTGAGCTGCTGCTACCGAGGAAGACTGAACCCGCCATCCAGGCAGCTGGAGAGAATCAGTAAAGGAGCAGGGAACTCTCAGATCCAAAGGTCATCACTAGAAATTAGGAACAAAACCAAACCTGGAATATTGTGACGGAGGGCAATCGAGCACTGTAATATTTGTGGGTAGGGATAATGGATGATGAACTTGAGATGAAACACTGATTTGATTACAAATCTGAATGTGCACTATTTTATGTAGCAAGGGACATTTTATATACTAAGTGTGAAAATATAAAGCCGTTTAAGCTATAAATAATAAGGCTTAAAAGACAGAGGCAGAGAGAAGCAGAGACCATGACAGATGGAGAGAGAGACCTAAAGTTAGAAACAGAGACAGAGAGAAGCAGAGAGAGAAGGAAAAAGCAAGAAAGAGACAAGAGAGAGACTCACCATCTGCAGGTTATTTTGTGGCATTTTTCTCTGAAAGAAAAATTACACGGAAGCTGTGCTATCCCTAGCTGTCAAGCTACATTTACTGTAATTAAAAAAAAAAAAAATCCCCAAGTGCTCACAGGTGAAATCAGTCACCCTCTCTTGGAAACTGGTCTTAGTACACACAGGGAGACACACACACACACACACACACACACACACACACACACACTCCTCGTACAACCCATGCATGGAAGCCCAGAGTCCTTTCTCATGAAAAGTTCTTAAGATCCTGCACACTCTCACTGGGTCTAACACACACACACAAATGGTACACATATAGCTACTCACAACACCAGACACATCACTCCACTGAACCCAGACATTCTACTATGATAGTGCTCCCAGTCACCACGGGCCCCACCCTACCTGCCCCTGACATCTTGAAGTGCTGATCTTACTACATTCCCCCCACCGTTCTACTGCCCCAACTATCTGCCCACCTCCACCACCATTTTGTGCTAATATACTATCTTTACCAGTAATTTAAAAAGAATTTAGATGATATTTGCTTGAGAGCATTTCCTAGCATCTCTGGACATAGGAAGTCACTCCAAGGAATCTGCCAATTCATAGGTACACAGAAGGTGATGAGTAAGTGTAGTTTGCATGTTTTATCTTATATAATCTTTTATAACAGGAATTTTTTTAAGGTAAGAATTAAACACCCACTTTGTAGATACACTACCAAAAAAGTCTTTTGCCAGGTACTATTGTAACTTTTTATATGCATGATTTCATTTAATCCTTACAATAACCCTATTAAATCGGTCTAATTAACCTCCACTGCCACCTACCCACCATGTTATGGATGCACAAGAGTTAAGTGTGCTGTAGTTCAAACCCAGCTGTTCTGTGGGAGAGAGATGAAGCAGTCTGCTTCCATGAAACCTTGGGAGACTTGTGGAACAGGTCTGCTCTGTCCACTGGAGTTGCTCGGTGCCAGAAGCAGCGTTAACAGCCATGAGTTTGGGTGACTATATATACTAACCAGAAAGGTGGTGGGTTAAACCCACTGAGACCTCTGCAAGACAAAGGCCTGTTTCTATAAAGATTATAGCTTCGAAAACCTTTTCTGCTACATGTTGAAATGGACTCAACAGCACATAACAGCAATGATTGATATAGACTCTGATGTTCAGAAGGTTGGTATAATTTGTCTAAACTTATACTACTAATATATCATAGATGGAGATTTCACCTGACATCTGTCTGGATTTGGAGTGCATGGAACCATGATTTTGGTTCTCGCTGGAATGCTCACTGGCTGTGTGATTTTAAACAACTAGCATTTCTGAGACCGAGCTTCCTCAACTATACCTGTAAAGAAGAATGACATTGTCACCTGATTTAAAGGTTAAAGGAGATCACAAATATATGATGTGTCAGCCGAGTATCCGACATGCATTTGTGGTTGTTGTTGCGTGCTGTTCAGCTGGTTCTGACTCAATAGCAACCTGACGTACAACACTGCCCAGGTGTCACAATCATGGCTCTATTTGAATCCATTGTTACAGACACTAAGTCCATCCATTTCATTGAGGCTCTTCCTCTTTTCCCTGATCCTCTACTGTAACAATCACAATGCATTGCTCCATGGATTTGTCCTTCCTACAAACTTGTTCAAAGTGCACGAGATGAAGTCTAGCTATCCTTGCTTCAAAGGAGCATTCTGATTGTATTTCTTTCAACACAGATTGGCTCATTTTCTGGCAGTCCATTGTAAATTCTATATTCTTGGCCACCACCATGATTCAGATGCGTCAGTTTTTTCTTTGGTCCTCCTAATCCATTGTCCTGCTTTCCTATGCATATGAGGTGATTGAAAATACCATAAGGAGTTTAATAAACTCCACTTCTTCCTTCGCCTTCCCTTCTGTCTTTCTTGGGTGAATTTCTCCTCCAGAAATTTCCTGAAAGATTGGCTGGGGCCTGTACTTTGTGGCAGCTTGGGATTCCAAGTCTCATTTTCATTATTTGCAAATAAACAAATAACAGCTTGTTGAGAAAACAAAATGAGTTAAAGCATGCGAGGTCAGAATAGTGCCCGCCGGCACATGGTTGGTGCTAAATAAATATTTGTGGAAGGAGAGAAAGAGGGAAGGAGGAAAATATAAACAAGAGAATGATGACCAAAACGGATGTGTGCCTGAGCAGTTCTTGGGACCATTCCCACCCTGGCTCCAACAAGCAGTGGGCAGAAAAGTCCTAGTGGATGGTAAATGTCCTGAAGACCTGCTCAGTGCCATCGATTGATATGTTTTATGATGGATCTAATTAAGCTCTCTAACGAGGGATCACAAGATGACAATTTATCCCAGAGCCATCACTCATTAAAATGCTATTTCAGGAGATGACATCGTTCCAGCCTTAATTGATGGAGTTTGCGTGACTGGAATCCCTTGGGAGCAGAGATGCCCCATGTCATTTATTCGTCACCTCTGTGGTAAGAGGGATCAGAGAGGCCTTGAGAGGTACATGGATTTATAACAGCCCAGACCCACTTCCCTGCTTCCATCTGTTCTCTCCAGCAGGTGGGTCAGTGGGTCACTGAAGGGAGAAAGAAGGGCAGCCTGGAACTGTGTGAAAGGCCTAGATTCAGAATCAAAAGACCTGACTTTAATTAGCTCCATGGGTCATGTAGTCTTTGCCTCATTTCTTAAGTAGTAGCTAAAGCCTTCTCTGCCTACTTGAGAGGGTTATTTTGAAGATTAAAGGAGGTGGAGCTACTCAAAGAGTAGTGGATAGAAGACAGACTTTGAAGAGAGGTCATCCAGGTTCAAATCCCACTCTATGACCCACTAGCTGTGCAACTCTAAACAAGTTTCTTAACATCTCTGAACCTTGGTTTCCTCATGGGTACATGAATCAATAATAGTATCTACTTAAATAAGTATCTTCTGAGAGAACTTGCCATATCTTAATATCCATGGAGTACGCCAAGGACAAATTATAAATCCTCCAAAGAGGATCTGAATAAGCTGTACTGGCTGTATCCTAAAAGACATCGAGAAGGAAGTGATATTTAAGCTAGACCTTAAAATAGGAGAACTTTTCTAGGTAGAGAATAGGAGAAAGGGCATCCCAGGATGAGGGAGTAATCACCATAAGCAAAGGGCCTGGGGTTGGAAGCAGCATGTTCAGAATATAGTGAGCAGAGGGGAGTGGTTTGTGGGAGTGACATAGTGAGAGAGGGAAAGAAGGTTGGACAGACAAGCAAAGAGTCAGTTAACAAGGCCCTTGAATGCTGTGCAAAGGTAAGGACTAGGAAGGCTTGATCCCACAGGATGCCAGAGCTTTCAGGGGAGCCATGATGATGGTAGCTGAAGTCAGGGTTTGCTTCTCTTCCAAAGAAGGAGATGGTGGGCAGGGGGAGTAGAGAAAGTCTAAAATGTGTTGGCTTGCTATTGTGCATCAAAGATGTGGCATTTAAGGTTTCAAGAGGGAGCTTAGTTTAAGAGGGTTGGGGGAAAGAAAGAGTCCCCACTGAATAGCTGTCATCTTGTCTAGATGGGTCTGGTGAAAGGAGATGGGGAAAAGATTTGTAAGATTCAATAGTGAATAACTGTATCATGATTAATCGCAACTGTCACACTTGTAAACGTAGAAGTTTTGTAACAAAGAAAGGGGAGTGGTTAATCTTACAATCCGGAAACAGAGGACCCTAGGACCATCAAGAGAGGAACACACAAGCAGAATGCGGGACCTTATCCAGAGAAGCAGCAGCGCCAGAGATGGAGACAGAGATGGGGGCATGGAGAGGGGGAGCAGCTGAGGACTCTAGATTCATGGACTAAGAAGAGAAGGACTAAGAACTGGTGGCCAGGAGGAGACTTGCAGAATGTGCCCTTTGGAGATGGAGGCAGAGATGGGGGCATGGAGAGGGGGAGCAGCTGAGGACTCTAGATTCATGGACTAAGAAGAGAAGGACTAAGAACTGGTGGCCAGGAGGAGACTTGCAGAATGTGCCCTTTGGAGATGTAATTTATTATATATGCCTGAGTGGTTTTTTTTGTTTGTGTGTTTTTTAAAAAAGTTAAAGTGGATAGAGAGAAATACTTTTAACTGATAGTATATGGAGGGAATTATAATCAATGTAATGAAACAAGTTATATGAATGGTTGAATGTGAAACTGATGATGTGCCCTGTAAACTTTTACTGAATCCACAATGAAAACCTTAAATTAAAAAAAAAAAAAAAAAGATGTGGCATTCAACTCTCACAACACTCTCAACAAAGTCCTGATGCTCTCCGTTTACTAAAGGATGCATGTGAATCTCAGAGAGGGTAAGCTGCTTTCCCCAAGGCTATTAGTTCCTAAGAGTAGAGCCAGGATTTGAACATGTGAATGTCAGCTCTAAAACAGTGTCTACAACACTATATGTTCTCCCACCAAATGCTGTCACCCTGAGGATCTTTGATCTTCATTGGTTTGAAGCATAAGCTATTTAGTTGCATTTTCCAGAGGAGGAGATTAAGAGCTAAAGATGTCTCCAGGAAGCATGTTTCCCACGGATACTCTACATCAGATAATTGTGAGTTCATAGAACACAAAGATGATGGCAATGGTGTTGAGGAACATGGTTTTCCTGGAGCACTGGGATGAAGATGCTGACTTGATTTCAATCTGTCTTAACAGATGCCATTTGCCTTTGCTCATCCTTGATTTGGTGTGTGTGTGTATGTGTGTGTGATGTGGCCACTTTGGTCTCCTTCATTTTTGAGGGAATAGGGAGTTGGGTCATTTTCTTATTGTATGATAAAAATCTTTCCCTTAACAAATAGGGGTGTGTGTGAGAGACAGAGCTGTGCAGTTTTCAATTCAAGTGCTTTTTAGAAAAAAAAAACAAGGAAAAAAAGTAGTTAAACATAGTCAAAGAAAGAATGCACCCCTAAATGTGAAATTGTTCAGAAATAGGTATTTGTAATAGGATTTAAAGTGTTCATGACAGCTACTACTTACACTGTTTAAAACATTGCAATTAGTTATCAAAGAGCTTGGATGAAGAAAACATCATATCATAGGCATATTTATAAAACAACTTCCATCAGCCAAAGGAAAAATGGACAGAACTCTATTACAAGCTTTTTATATTTGAAGAGCAATTTCTAATAATATATCTAGAAGCCATTTCTGAAATTGACTTAGTGTGCATGATCTGGGATTAATGTTTTCTGCAAAATCACATGCTCGTTTGAACATAAACATTTTGCACTTCCGTTCCACCTCCTGGTTCAGAAGAATGCACCTCCAATGTGTAAAATGATCTATCAAAATTAATTGTGAATGCCCTAATCCAATCAAGTCCACCTCATTAGGCAAACACTTAAATTATTAAGTTAAATAGTGGGATATTTCAATATAATCTTGTTACGCTATTTTTATGGCAGTTCAAATGCTATCTGCAGAAGAGCTTGGCTTCACAGTCTCCTCAGTATTGTTAAAGCACTTCCCATGTACAGCATCAGATTCCCCACGTAGATGGCATTGGTCCAAGGGATCCTGGTGGCACAAATGACTGAGCACTTGCTTGCTATCTAAAAGGTTGGTGGTTCGAACTTACCCATTGTTTCTGTGAAAAAAAAAGACCAGCTGATCTGCTTCCTTAAAGAGTACAGCTAAGCAAATCCTCTGAAGTCTATCACTTGGGGTGTCTATGAGTCAAAATCAATTCCATGGTACCCAATAACAGCATGATATGAGCCCAGGCACAATCACTGCCTCCATCCCTTCGTAACTACTGAGTAAGCAGCTACCCTGTGACAACATTGGAACACAGGGAAAGATCTTCAGGATCAGCACACCCTCTGTTTTTGAGATGCTAGAACTGAGAGCCTGAGAAGTTCGGTGCTTTTTTCACTGATCACTCCGCAAATTTGGGGCAGAGTTGCATCTTGATTGAACCTTGGCTTCCTGACTCTCCATCCAACCCTCTGCTCGTTGCTCTGTATTGGTTTCCCTGCCTGTTCTTCTCTCTGCTTTGAATCAAAGATAAGTAGAAATAAAACAAGTCAAGTCCAGGTTGGGCAAGTTTTAACTAATAATCATTTTATAAACTTCTTTCTCCACTTCACCCCATTTGTTATGAGATATATTCCCAACCTGGTTGCTCTCCACAGAGCTTTAAATAGCTTGGCCTTTCCCAAATTCCTTCAGCCAGCAAACAGCTATTCATCATCCAATATTTCCTTGAAGGACCAGTCCAACAGAGACATGTTTGGAAGAAACAAGATCTTAATGTTTCAGACTCCAGCTCCTAAATTAGTCTCTGGGTATGTGTATATTAGGGGCAGATAGAACAAAGGAGAAACCAAATAGAACCGCTTCATGCTTGAGGTCTAGATGCCCATATTGGGATGCTTTGGGAACCCAATCTTCTCCTCACCGGAGATAGCCAAAGGGGTCCTGTCCATGCAATCTAAATACTCAGATTTCATGCCTACTCTAGAGGAGGTCAGAAGAACTTCTATATTTCACCTTACTCTTGACTTGAGTGTGAAATGAAGAACTTTCTAGGATTTCTCTTTTTGTTCCTGGTTCACATATGGACCGGATTTTCCTTTTCTTATACCCTGGGGCATGGTTGAGACAGAAATAGTGGTGGTGGTGTGTTGTTGAGTCGGTTCTGACTCATAGTAGCCCTTGTATAGGGTTTCTGAGGCTATAAATCTTTACAGGAGCAGAAAACCTTATCTTTCTCTCTGGGTTGGTGGTGGATCTGTGCTGTGGAGTCACTTCTGATTCATAGTGACCCTGCATAGGGTTTCTGGGAGCAGAAAGCCTCATCTCTATCTTGCATAATGGCTGGTAGTTTCAAACTACTGATGTTGAGATCAGAAGCCTAGTTCATAACCTACTACATTAGCAAGGCCCCCTTGAGACAGGAATGTTATTGTTATTAAGTGCCGTGGAGTCAGTTCTGACTCATAGCAACTCTGTATAGGGTTTCCGATGAGCAGCTGATAGGTTTGAGCTGCTGATGTTGCAGTTAGCAGTCCTGTGCTTATCCTACAGCACCACACCAGGAATAGAAATAACAACAACAAAAACATTCCCAGGGGAACTAAGGACAAAGCGTGCCATGAACCCACAGAACCCACCTTCCAGAGTATAGCTCGCTCTTTGACCCAGTCCCCAGGGCTGAGTTGTGACTTTTGTGGGCCCTAGGCAATTTTGCAAAGGAGCCCTGATGAGTCAACAGTTAGGCACTTACCTGTTAACCAGTGGGCTGTCTGTTCAAAGCCACCCAGTGACTGCAGGAGAAAGACCGGGCAATCCATTCTCATAAAGAATGTTGTTGTGAAGTGCCATCATGATGGTTCCAACCCATAGCTACTGTTTTCCAAGGAGCAACTGGTGAGCTTGAACTGCTGATCTTGCAGTTCAAACCAACATTGCAGGCCAGCGCATTATAGCCCAGAAAATCCTATGGGGGCAGTTCTACTCTGTCACGTGGGATTGCTATGAGTCCAAAATCATCCTGATGGCACCTATAAACAACAACAGCTAAAGGCAATTTTGTGGCCTCCTCCATTATAAAACAAAATAATTTAAAATAGTATTTTATAACTTCATTAATATAAAGCTGAACATATTAATGTTATAAAATTTTTAAAAACTGTATCAAGAAGTTCACCTTTTAGAGGACAATAAATGCTGGTGAGGATGTGGAGAGACTGGGACGTTCCTGCATTGCTGGTGGGATTGCAAAATGGTCCAACCTCTCTGGAAAGCAATATGGTGCTTCCTCAGAACCTTATGATACAGCAATTCTTCTACTTGGTATTTACCACAAGAAATACGAGCCATAACACAAGTAGATATATGCACACCAATGTTCATAGCAACACTATTTATAATAGCAAAAAGATGGAGAAGGCCTAAGTGCCCATCAATTGAAGAATGGATAAACAAACTGTGGTACATACACACAATGGAATATTATGCTACCTTGAAGAAAAACAAGGAAGCTGTAAATGATCACATAACATGGCTGAACCTTGAGGACATTATGTTGAATGAAATTAGTTAGTCACAAAAGGAGAAATACTGCATAGGACCACTACTGTAAAAGACCAAGAAAAAGAATCCATATTAAGGGGGAGGGGATTCTTTGCTGGTTACTGGGATGTGGGGAGTGGGGTAAGGGGAGAGAGGGGAAAGTGGAGCACAGGGTAGTGAATAGACACTGGATAGTTTGGGTGCTGGGGAGGGAAGCAATACTCAAGAAGAGGGAGGGGAATGGAAGAACATGGCTGATGGGAAAACAATTAAGCAGGTTTGCATGGACTAAGTGGGACAGAGATAAAGAATGATGCATGCACAAACTTGGAACAACAGAGCTCTGGGATACAGGGATTGAGACATGGTTGGAATGGGGGAAAATAATGTTAAGATGCTTAGCTGTCTTTTGAATCTTGGTTTCCCTGGCATACCATTATAAAAATAGACCCTTGAGGGGGAGAGAAAGGAATAGCCAGAAATATCACCATAGAAAGCCTTTAAGTCTGTCGTCTGCTTATAACTGATTGATTGGATTACCTAAAATGGGGCTACAACACGCCCAGTGAAGGAGGCTTCCTGCGGAGCGTCTGTATTACATAAGACAATAGGTGGAATCCTAAACCCCATCCAGAATCTTCTGAGGTAGGACATTTCCACTGGAAAGGACAAACAGACCAAACTAGAGTGGCTAGAAAACAGAAGTTGCTTCTTGAAAGAAAGCCCAACAGGAAAAATACAAAACAACGGCAGTCTGACTGACTACTACAAGAGCAAGCAAATTGCTTGCCCAGGAGACATCAAGGCAAGTGGTTGGGTCCCCTCAGGGCAAACCCCTTTACAAGACTGAGGTGCAATGGGAATACACGAGCAGACATGCGCTCTGACTGGTGACCACGCTGGTCACCGACAAGGGGAAATGAGGGAAAAACAGCAATGCAGTTGTGAGCTAAGTCCAACCACGTTCAACAGACTCCTGTAAACCCGGGTGGAGACCAGGTTGACCAGCAGTTTGGCAAGACCTGGGGACTCCTGGGCCCAGGATCAGTGACATAGCCACAGGGGACTAGAGTGGATAATGAAGCGTCCAGCTGATAAGAAGAGAGGGCATATGCACAAGAACACCCAACTTACAGGTAATTCCCAATTGACCTGGCTTCAATGACTAGACGATCAGAGCTTAACTAGAAGAAAGAAGAGGAAAAAAAAGAGTAATCTGATACAATTTGATGAACTTGACCTACACCTATGGATGCAGTAGCTCAAAAGAGGGAACAAATCTTTACAGCGAGGATCATTCCCACCCCCTCAATACATAGGTTAGACAGGGCTGGACAACTTGGACACTGGCTACCCAAAATGCAGGGGGAGGGGGGACCTACAAAGGCAAGAAGTAACTGGCTTACAAATGTTCAAGAGGGAGCCCAGATCCAGAGGGTGTGGAGGAAGGTAGAATATCCACTGAGTAGTATCCAATCTGTCTGGGTGGGACTGACGAAAGGAGATGTGGATAGCACTCATGTGGTATAATGGTGGTGGTGGTGGTTATGTGCCATGGAGTCAGGTTCTGACACATAGCTACCCTGTACAGGGTTTCTGAGGCTGTAAATCTTTACGGGAGCAGAAAGCCTCATCTTTCTCCCACAGAACAGCTGGTAGTTTTGAACGGCTAACCTTGCGGTTCACAGCCCAATTCGTAATAGTGAATAATTACTATCAGGACTGTCAGTGAAGGTTGGAAATGTAAAGGTAGATATTTTGTAGCAAAAGGAGGGGAGTGGTTGACTTTGCAGTCTAGGTCCCTGGGACCATCAATGGAGAAGAGCAGAGTGTGGGGCCCTACCCAGAGAAACAATGACGCTAGAGATGGAGGCAGAGATGATGACGTGGAGAAATGGAGAGCCTGGAACTCTAGACCCCAAGTGGGAGAGGGACTGGGTGCTGACGACCAGGGGACAGGCTTGTGGGGTGTACCATTTGGTTGGTTGATGATGCATGGAGGGATTGTAACCATGGCAATGTAATGATATACGATAGGATGAAAAGAAGTTCCGCTTTTTTTCTTGTAGAAATGGAAACCCTTTTGATAGTCCCCAAAGTATTGTGGAGTCCTGGTGTGGCACTGTGAGGAAAGCACTGGGCTGAGAGGTTGGTTTGAGCAACAAGATTGGCAGTTTAAGATCACTAGCCACTCCTTGGAAACTCTATATAGGGTCGCTAAGAGTCAGAACTGACTCGACGGCACTTAGCAACAACAACAAAGTATTGTGGACCTAAGACACTATCCCTGCTTTGCCTATGGATAAATCATGTTCTTCCAAGCCCAAAGACATGGAAACTTAAGGAGAACAGAGCTTTCCATTCTGCCACCATGTTTTGGATGGGCTCGGATCATGAACCTCTCCAAAACCTACTGACATCAAGTAAATTCCTACTCATAGTGACCCAGAGAACTGCCCTATAGGGTCTTTAAGGCTGTATTTCTTTATAGAAGCAGACTCCCACAGAGTAGCTGCTGGATTTGAGCTGTTGAGCACTTTTACTACTGCTCCACCATGAAATCCAACACCCTGGAAATATCTAATGTCTTTAGATCTGGCCAAGTTGGCAGAGCCTTGTCTCTTGTCCTCTCACTTCCCATTTCCTGTCTGGGAACAGACTTTAAAAACAAATAAACACAGTGTAAAGATGTTAAATAGCTCTCTGTTCCTTGTCCTCCCACTTTCATTCCTTCTACTGTGACCACATTGATCTATCATTAAAATGTGGCTCAATTAGAGTTAAATTGCCACTGAGTCAACTTCAACTCATGATAACCCCAAATATATCAGAGCACAACTGTTCCCCCTGGTATTTTCTAGGCTGATTTTTTTTTTTTTTAACTTTTAATTGTGAATTGAGTGAAGGTTTACAGAGCAGATCATCTACTTTCAACAAATCATATACCATGCTTCATTACATGGTTGCCATACCCTCCACGCACCAACAATAAACAGCATTTACCTCTATTCACTTTAACCCTGCATTCCTCCCTGTGTCTCCTGCTGTCTCGATCTTTCCTCTGTCAACCTTCTCCAGTTACATATTCCCTGCCCTGTCACCCATGTCAATGCATGTCTACCCTCTAGCACATACATCATTTCCTCTCCCCACTTCCAAACCATCACAGATTGTTTCTTTTATAAAGAAACCTCCCTTTTTTGATGTAAGAACAAAACAAAACATGCAGGAATATATAATCATTTAAACAACCGAAGGGTATATTCTGGAAGTCAGCCTCCTGGCCGCCAGCACACAGCCCTTCTCTTTCTGTGAGTCTAGAGTCCTCAGCTGCTCAGTCTCTCCATGCCATCACCTCTGCCTCCATCTCTGGTGTCACTGCTTCTCTGGTTAGAATCCTATGTTCATCCCATGCTCTTCTCTCTTGATGATCCTAGGGTTTAGATGATCCTGGAATGTAAGATTAACTACTCCCCCCTTTTTGTTACTCACTTTCTACCTTTACAGTTGTGACAAGTTGTTATACAACTTCTACCTTTCAACAGACGAATCTAAACAAGAGGAAAACTATTCAGTGGGGAATCTACCCTCCCCGCCCCTCACACTTAGAAACTAAACTCCCTCTAGAAAACTTGTAAGCCAGCCACTTCATGCCTTTATAGTCCCTTCTCCCCCATTTTAGGTAGCCAATGTCTAAGTAGCCTGTCTCTATGACCCCTGTGTATAGAGAGGATAGGATGTGAAGACTCTGTCCTTTTCAGTTGGTATTTTGAGCTACTACATCTATAAGTATAGGTCAAGTTCATCAAATTGTAGCAATTTACACTTGCTTCCTTTATCAAATTTCTTTATCTTCCTCTAGTCAAGTTCCGATCATCAAGCCATTGAAGCTAGGTCATATGAGTACAATCTGCAAGTTTGAGCATTCTTGTGCATCTTCCCCCATTTCATATCAGCTGGACACTTCACTCTCAGCTCTAACCCTCCATAGCTAAGTCCTTGTCCATGGGCTCAGGAGTCCCCAAGTCTCTGCACACTTTGGACCAGGCCTTCTTCTCTCTCTCATCTCTAGGTCGATGGGAATCTATGAAACATGGTTGAACTCAGCCCATATCTTCATTGTTGCCTTTCCCCCACTTCCACTCACAAGTCGACCAATACCTGTTCCTGTGTTCCCTTTGAGTTTCAGTCTTGGAGTGGGGTTTGTCCTGAATGGACTAGATTGCTTGCCTTGATGGCTCCCCTACGAATAGCTTGCTTGTTCTTGTAGTAGCCAATCAGATTATCTTGCTGATTTTTAGAAGTAAATCACCAGACCTGTCTTCCCAAACATCACTGGACTTGAGCCTCTAACCTTTTGGTTAATAGCCAAGCCTGTTAGCCATTTGCATCACTCTAAGAAAATTGTACTTCTGAGGAATCTGTACCTGGACCAAGAAGCAGTTGTTCGAACAGAGCATGGGAACACTGAATGTTTTTAAATTGGGAAAGGTGTGCAAAAAGGTTGTGTTCTTTCACCATATTTATTCAACCTGTATGCTGAGCAAATAATACGAGAAGCTGGGTTCTATGAAGAAAAACGTGGCATCAGGATTGGAGGAAGACCCATTAACAACCTGAGATATGCAGATGATACAACCTTGCTTGCTGAAAGTGAAGAGGACTTGAAACATTTACTGATGAAGATCAAAGAAAACAGCCTTCGGTATGGGTTGCATCTCAATGTCAGAAAAACAAAAATCCTCACCACTGGACCAATAAACAACATTCTTATCAATGGAGAAAAGATTGAAGTTGTCAAGGACTTCATTCTTCTTGGATCAACTATCAACGTTCATGGAAGCAGCAGTCAAGAGATCAGACGATGTATTGCATTGGGCAAATCTGCTGCACAGGAACTTTTTAAAGTGTTGAAGAGCAAGGATGTCAGCTTGAGGACTAAGGTGCGCCTGACCCAAGCCATGGTATTTTCAATAACCTTTGATGGATGCAAAAGTTGGACAGTGAATAAGGAAGACCGTAGAAGAGTTGATGCCTTTGAGTTGTGGTGTTGGAGGAGAATACTAAAAGTGCCATGGACTGCCAAAAGAACCAATAGATCTGTTTTGGAAGAAGTGCAGCCAGAGTGCTCCTTGGAGGCCAGGATAGCTAAACTTCGTCTCTTATACTTTGGACATATTGTCTGGAGGGAACAGTCGCTAGAGAAGGATATCATGCTGGGTAAGATGGAGGGTCAGAGAAAAAGAGGAAGACCCTCAATGAGATGGATCAGCCAGGTGGCATCATTGATGATGTCATGTGGCAGCGGTGGTGAGGTTGGCCCAGGATCGGACATTGTTTCGTTTTGCTGTGCATGGGGTCGCTATGAGTCGGTTCGGACTCGATGGCACCTGACAATAATAACAGCAATAAGAATCCCAGTCAGGGTTATAAATGTCAAAAAGATCTTCCCAAAAGAGTAAGTAACACAGATCACAGACAACAATGTGAATCCAAGATTCTAAAAAGGCTCTCAAGAAGAGAAGATGTGGGTAGATGATGCCCAGTGGACCACTTTTTAAAATATTTTAGAAATTGGAGATTTTACTCATTGCTAGTAGATGTATAAAGGAGCTCTGGTAGCATAATGCTTACGAATCAGGCTGCTAACCTCAGGGTCAGCAGTTCAAAACTACCAGCTGTTCTCTAGGAGATAGATGAGGCATTCTGCTCCTGTAAAGATTTACAGCCTGGGATACCCTATACAGGGTAGCTATGGGTCGGAACCAACTTGACAGCACTTAACAACAGCAACAGTAGACGTATAACTGGTACCAACAACCATTTTGGAAAAAGCATTTGGTAGGATCTACTAATGACTCAACATTTATACTCCTAAGTATTAGATTAAAGTCATCAATATTCAACTCTTTTGACCTACAAAAATGGCAGTTTAATTTGAATCAGCTTGTTATATTAAGAAAAGCAAACCCATTGCTATCAATTTGATTCCAACTTACAGTGACTCCATATGTTACAAAGTAGAGCTACTCCACATCATTTTCTTGGCTGCTATCTTTATAGAACCAGAGTCTCAGGCCTTTCTTCTGCAGAGTCGGAACCACCAACCCTTAAACTCAGAGCTGAGCACAAACAGTATCACCCAGGCACATACTACATCACCAACACAAATGCAAAAATCAGTTATCAAAAGCCTTGTACAAAGGTGTAAGTCAAACCGTATTACTACTAAGGTTCCAGTTGATACATATACAGATTTATTCCAAGTGTGCTTAAACATGTCTCTGTGATCAGTGGATGGCTACACACAAATTCTCTCTGTAATATACTTTCCTTTGTCTCAATAGGGTGTATTCAAAATAAATAAAGGATACAAAAAAAAAAAAAAAATTGCTACATGAAGATCAGCTAGCTCAAAGAGCTCATCTTTCTATCAGTCTTTTAAGCAAGATGAAAGCTAATGAAGATGATTTTATGGAACAAATTGTAACTTATTGGAAGTGCCAATATAATCCAGAGAGCAAAGTCCAATCAAAGCAATAGCATCTGAAAGGATCTGTTGGGTCAGTTAAATTCAAGGACGAGAAGTTAACTCAGAAGGTTATAGTGAGTTTTTTTGTTTTGTTTTTTGTTTTTGTTTTTGTTTTTTTTTTTTTGTGTGTGTGTGTGTGTGTGATTCCAAAGGGATATTATTGATAAATTTTTCTCCAAGGACACAGGACAATCATGGGGACTTTATTATGAGGACATTTAAAGAAATTTAAAACTACATTGGTGAAGAGAACGTCACACTGAAGAAATTTCTGTTTTCATCATTACAATGCACTTGCTCATTCTTCAAGGGTAGCAAGGGCTCTTCTATAAGAATGTCATTGGAAAACCTTACTCCACCCACCATACAGCCCCAATTTTTTCTCTTCAGATTTCTTTTTGTTCCCAGTCCTCAAAGCACATTGAAAAGAAACAAGATTTGATTCCCTCAAGGATGCCAAAACTACCGTTTGACATGGTGTGAATCTGAGGAAGCAGAATTCTTCAGGGAAGGGCTAGATGAAAGCACAGCCTTCAGAAATACAGAGATGGAAGACACATTAAGAAACAGTAGCTTCACATTTGGATTTTTCTGTTTAACAAAGGTTTCTCTGATTTGTTAACAATACTTGTTGACGTACTCCTGTATAGGAATGCTCTCACAGCACCATTGATAACAGTAAAAAACGGAACACTGTCCAAAAGTATAGCAACAGTAGAATATTTTATTCTAGTTATTTATTCAACTAAGTTGTAGTTGACTTACAGAATAAAATAGAATACAACAATGGGAATGATAAACCACAATTACACACAGCAACTTGGATGAATCTCACAAATACAATGCAAAACACAAAAGGGTACATATGGCATGATTCCCTTCCTATAAAATTCAAAACAAACATGACTAAATCTGTAGTGTTTGGAGTTAGAGAACACGTTTCCTAACCCAAGGAGAAAAGGTATTGCCCTGAAAGACATATGAGGGTGCTTTCATAATGTGGATACAAGTTTCATGAGTGTGTCCACCTTAAGAAAAGTCATAACGTTCTAAGTTATTATTTCTATACTTTTCTATACGTATATTTTACTTGCAAAACAAGTTTACTTAAAAAACAGAAGTCTGCAGAAGGACTTCAGCAGCTGTTGGGGCAAATACAAGACCAGCTGGCGCCAGGAGGCTCTGCATTTTACACTCTAGCCCTTGTTTTTGCCTTGGGAGATTTTTTGACCATTACCTAATATAGGCTGGGTGCCAATTGCCTCACATGCTTTATCTCACTTAATCCTTGGCTCAGCATTGAGGTAAATTCCGTTATTATCCCTATCCTATGGATGGAGAGACTGGGAAACTGAGGCTTACAGGACTTAATTATCTTGCTGAAATGTACACAGCAATTGAGTGATAAAGAGTCCCTGGGTGGTGAAACAGTTAACATGTTCATTTGCTAACCAAGAGGTTGGAGGTTCAAGTCCACCCAGAAACTTCTTGGATGAAAGGATATAGTTCCAAAAAATCAGCCATTGAAAATGCTTTGGAGTGTAATTCTATCGTAACATATATAGGATCGCTATGAGTCAGAATTAACTCAATAACCATTTGTATTCAGTGATCAGTCAGTACTTGAACCCAGGTCTGTGTCTCTCACAACCCCTCATTCTTCATGTCCATGTTCCAGACTCAAAGTAATTGAGATTACGTGGGGCAACTGAATTTCAGAACCCTATAGTTTGGTACCAGATCCTGGCTCTCTTGATCTCATCTTCTCTCTGTTCTTACTTCTGCCCACTAGCATACTACCCAGAAATCCACATGGTTTCTCAGAAGGGGCCAGGGTAGTGCAGCTAGAAGTGCTATACTCATTCCACCAAAGAGGAGATTTTCTCCATGCTCCTGATAAAGCTAAGGACCACCCAACACAAGAGGACCTCAGCATCTCTGGACCCATCTACCAGGGATATTCCAACTCAGTCTTCTTGTATTTATTGCTTCTGATTTCTGTTGTCAGTGCCCCTTTAAAAATATCTGTTTATTTATATGGGAATATAATATACAGAAAATTATGCTGCTCTAGGTCACAACAAAGGCAAAACCCAGCCTCTACCTTCTTCTTTGACCACAAATCCACTTTCCTCAGTCCCAGTCTTCCCACTGCACTGGTTAGTGTGAATGTGGGAAAAAGTGCCAAGAAGAAAGGCAGGAAAGAGCACTTCCTGAGGGACCTGTATGAGTCTATTCACATACTCATTCCCTTTAATAGACTCCCAACATCTCTGGGAACTTGATATCATTACCCTCATTGTATTGTTGAGGGATCTTGGGGCTTGGGAGGTTAAATGAAAGAGCTGCTGTTTTCCCTGGCATGGGAGGGTGAGGGCAGGCCAATCCTTTTGCAGATAGAACAAGCTAGCCAGCACTCGGGGGCAGTCAAAAGCCTTCCTATTCCATGGAGCTCCTGTGTGGATGTGTTCCCAGAGTTTACTGTCTTGTGATCTTGGTACAGAAGCTGGGCATGATCAGAGTCATTAGCAAGGCATATGCTTCTTTCCCAGAGGTACAAAGCAGGGAATCATCACCTCCTATGATGAGAAAGGGCAGAAAATGTTAGGAAGTTCTGGTTCCAGCTCAATCATTCATTCTGTGTGGCCTTAAAAAACTCTTTTCCTCATTCTCACCCTCCATGTCCTCATTTGTGCAAAATTTGTCAACGTCTTCTTACTCAAGCCATACTCTAAAAGCTTCCTTTGACTTTCCATCATATATAGGAAAAAGTTCTGTGCTTAGCCCAGCTTGCAAAACCCTTCCTAATGTGGGTCTCACTTTCTTCTCCAGTCTCACTCCCTAGCTGCCCCTTCCCTGTGCACCTTTATCTATAGCCACATGCCATGCTCTTTCATGGATCTATGATTTCCATGTTCCATTTGATCTGATTGGAATGACTTTCTCTCTTGAATCTGTTGAACTCTTAAATTGTAAGCTCCATAAGAGGACTTCATGATTTTTGTTTATTGCACTATTCTAGCACACAAAGTGTAACTGATGCATGTAGGCATTCAGTAAATCCTTGCTGTAAATGAATAATTCAGTGAGTAAATTCTTTAGGATCTCGATTAAGAGCCCTGACCTCTTGCACTTTCTTTGAGCCCCTGGTGGAGGTGGTCATTCTGTTGTTAGCTCCGTGTCATAGTAAACTTATGTCTCCTGTAGCATATGAAGAGCTCTCATTGTATTACAATTATTTGTATGTCGCTGGACTATAGACTCTCAATTCACAGGCCTAGTGTGTTTTTGTTTCTATAGCAGCATCCAGGCCAGAATTGGTACTTACCAGTGCTCCGAATAAATGTCATCTTAAATAGATGAGTAAATGAATAAATGCCCTCAAAAACTCAGATGATAAGCCTATCTTTGTTCATCAAAATCTTATCCATTCAAGGTTTGTCTCAAATTCTGCTTTCTTCCTTTCTTGGCTCTCATTTGATGTGATTTCTAGTTTCTCTAGATTTCCCTTACCATTCCATTGAATTCTCTTTCATAGTCTAATTTAACTCTTCTTGTCCTAAGCACTTAACACGGGGCTCTGTCCAACTAGTCTGCACACCCCTGAGCTTTGGGTACACATCTAGTCTTCTCTATATCTGTTGCCACTTTTGCTTGTTAGCCCAGCCCTAGCACAGAGCTATATATTAAAATATGTCACATATGATGTTTGTTCAACTGAACTAGATTTTCCCCTACAATTCCCTTTAGTTAGACATGTGACAGGAGTCCACAATGGATAAGTAGGGGATCACTGGCTGAAATGCATATGACACCATCTTGCTTGATAGAAGTGAAGAGGGCGAGAAGTATTTACTGATGAAGACCAAGGACTTCAGCCTTCGGTATCGATTACACCTTAATGTAAAGAAAATGAAAATCCTCACAGCTGTATCAATAAATAATATCATGATAAATGGGAAAAAAAGACTGAAGTCAAAATTTTAATTTTATTTGGATCAACAATCAATGATCATGGAAGCAGCAGTCAAGAAATTAAATGATTTATTGCACTGGGCAAATCTACAGTAAAAGACCTTTAAAGTGCTAAAGAGCAAAGGTGTCACTTTGAGAACTAAGGTGTGACTGACCCAAGCCGTGGTGTTTTCCAATCACCACATGTGAAAGCTGGACAGGAAGACTAGAGAAGAGTCCATGCATTTAAATTACGGTATAGGTATTGAATGCATGATGGGCTGCCAGAAAAATGAACAAATCTGTTTTGGAAGAAGTACAGCCAAATTGTTCCTTAGAAGTGAGCATTGTGAGACTTTGTCTCAGGTATTTGGACATCTTGTTAAGAGAGACCAGTCCCTGGAAAAGGACAACATGCTTGGTACTGTAGTGGGTCAATGAAAACAAGGAAGACTCTCAAGAAGAAGCATTGGCAGAGTGACTGTACTAATGGGCCAAACATCACAGTGAGAAGCACTAATTATTCTATGCAGCCTGAATTTTTCTTAGTAGGCAAACTCTTTTGAATATTAACAAATATTTATTTAGGAATTAATAATCGACATCCATTAAAGAATAATTTATGGAGAGTGAATTCCTCTTGGTTTGGGTTCCCACTGCTCTGTTACATCTGGCTGCTCCCAGAGTGACTTTTTTCCTTTTGTTAAAAATAAGATGTAGGAGGAGAGTGAGCACAGAGGACAAGGGGCACTTCATGGCTTCACCAGCTGCACCGAAGAAAATGCTATCAAAGCAACACCAGGTTAGGGCTCAGTCAGGAAACCTGCTGCATCAGAACTCACCACTCCATGTGTGCGACTCACCTCCCTAGCCTTCAGCTCAGAATCTCTCAGCAAGTCTCTCCTCTGCTCTCCTCTGTGTCCCTTCTAGTCCTCCACCCCCACCCTGAAATAAAATGAATGGCAGTGAGGTTCCCATCATTGGAAAGTATTCAAGCCAATGATAGTCTGGTCAGGACTGATTTACAGGCCACTCATAAATTGGACAAGGGATTGACAAGGTGACTTAATTGGTGCCATCCCAGTACTAAGGTTCTAGGAACTAATTTTTATAGTCAAATCCAAATGTCTTATGAGACACCCTACCTATGGCCTTCAAGGAGGAGCTGCCTGCCACCTGCCCAGGCCTCCCAAGACAAGAGTTTATACCTCATTTTAACATTAAATAAAGAACAGCATTTTATCTCCTCTGGAATGCAAAACTGTGAATTTGACTGAAATATGCAGTTTTCATTATGTTAAAAGATCTACTCATTACAATCAGGATAAGAGGATGTGAATAAGACAAATTGATCACCACTTTAAATGTATTAATCAGCTTGCAACTCTTGTCACCAGTCAAAACAGAACAGCCAGACATTTATTCTGTCTCAGTTGTGTTTCAGAGCTTGTTCGTGGGAGGTCATAGAATCAGTATGCCTCCCAATGCAGTGTATGGAGAAGCAGATATAACACAATGTAAAAAGTTCTTGTCTGCTTAGAATTGGACTTAGCAGATATAATGAAATTTGTTCAGTTGGTCCACAAATATTTACTGAGCATGTACAATGTGCCAGGCATTCTGTAAAGCACTGGAGATGCAACAATAGATTAAAGCTGGCCCTTGCCTTTCATATTTCCACAGTTTAGTAGGATAGACAGATGTGTAAGCAAACAATTGTAATAACGTGTAATTGGGGGTGAATCAGTGGTCTGCGTAAAGTATCATTAGACTAGGAAGATTATGATTGTGGCTGAATGGACCAGGGGTAAAGGATGCTTTGTACAGATACTGTCTAAGCTTTAGGTCTGGAGAGAACAAAAATTCTAGTGACAATAAAGACTAACTTCATCCTGAGTCAGGAAATAAAGAGGTGTGGTAAGGAGATCTGAACACTAAGATCAAGAAAAACATGTTCTATACTAGCCTTCTTGGAGAAGCTGGAGGCATTGGGGACTAAGTGGTAGAATTATCACCTTCTTTATAAGGAATCTGAGTTTGATTCCAAGCCAATGCACTGCATGCATAACCACCACCCATCTTAGTGGAGTATGGCATGTTACTATGATGCTCAACAGGTTTCAAAAGAGCTTCATGCTAAGATGAACTAGGAAGGAAGGTCTGGCAATCTACTTCTGTAAATCAGTCAGTGAAAACCAATCGGTCACAACAGATCAACAATCCAGTCTGCAACTGACCATGAAAATGGCACAGGATCTGGCAGTTTTTGGCTTCATTGAGCATGGGGCCAATGTCAAACGCTACAGCATTTAACAGTGGGGGAAACTTATATGTATGGTACCTGAACTACTCCACCCACCCAACAGGAAATGAAAGTCTACCCAAATCCTCACAGGCCTCTCAGGAAGTGTCTTCCTTCTCTCATTCTCTCTGCTACAATGGGGACTTTGTAGGCTGAGGACTTCCAAGCCAGACCAGGTCAGGACCTGGGAATGATGCAGAGAGGGAGTCTATGTGGAAGATTTTATTTAAATTATAGGAAAAGGCAAGTCTTAGAAAGTAAGCTTCTGGGGGAAGGGCTCACTGGGAAGATTTCCATCCTGGTACAGTCTCTATTCTCAAAGGCACTAGAACCCAGATGCTGTTGTTGTTGTTAGATGCTGTCAAGTCAGCTCTGATTCACAGCGACCCCATGCACCATAGAATGCAGTACTGCCCAGTCTGTGTCAGCCTTGCAAGTGTTATTACAGTTGAGCTCACTGCTTCTGGGTTCCAAACCATCTCATTGGGGATCTTCCTCTTTTTCTGCTGACCCTCCACTTTACTAAGGATGATGTCCTCCTCCAGGGACTGGTCTAGCATGATAACATGTCCAAATTATGAGAGGACTCTCACCTTCCTGGCTTCTAAGGAGCACTGTGACTGGACTTCCTCCAACACAGAAATGTTCTTCTGGCAGTCCATGGTGCTTTTACTATGCTTCTTCAACACCACAGTTCAAATGCATCAATTCTTCTACAGTTTTCCTTATTCATTGTTCAGCATTCACGTGTTTAAGAGGCTACTGGAAATACCATGATATGAGTCAGGCACATCTTAATTCTCAAACTGACATCATTGCTTTTGGACGCTTTAAAGAGGTCTTGTGCAGTAGATTTGCCTAATGTAGTATATCAGTTGATTTCTTGGCTGCTGCTTCCATGAATGCTGATAGTAGATCCAAGCAAAATGAAGTCTTTAACAACTTTTGTTTCAATCTTTTCTCCATTTATCATTATGTTATTTATTGCTCCAGCAGTGAAGATTTTTGTTTTCTTTGTGTTGAAGTGCAATCCATACTGAAGGCTGTGGTCTTTGATCTTCATCAGTAAGTATTTTAACTCCTCTTTGCTTCTAACACTCAAGGTTGTGTCATCTGCAAATCGCTAATTCTTAATGAGTCTTCCTCCAAATCTGATGCCACATTCTTCATGCAATCTACCTTCTTTGGAGTATTTCCTCAACATACAGATTGAGTAAGTATGGTGAATGTATACAATCCTGGTGCACACCCTTCCTGATTTTAAACCATTCAGTATCCCTTGTTTTGCTCGAACCACCACTTCTTGGTCTATATATAGGTCTCTAATGAGCACAGAAGGGAGCTCTGGTAGTGTAGTGGTTATGAGTTGGGTTGCTAATCTCATGGTCAGCAGTTACTACCAGTGGTTCTGTGAGAGAAAGATGAACCTTTGTGCTCCCGTAAAGATTTATAGCCTTAGAAATCCTATACAGGGTCACTATGAGTCAGAATTGAATCCATGGCACACCACCACTACTAATGAACACAGTGAAGTTTGTGAAGTTTTCTTGAATACCCACTTTAGACAATGTTATTGATAGCTTGTCATGCTACATCCAGTCAAAGGCCTTTCCTTAGTCAATAAAGCACAAATAAACATCCTTCTAGTGTTCTCTGATTCCAGCCAAGTTCTATCTGATGTCAATAATGATATCCCTCATTCCACATCCTAGTCTGAGTCTAGCTTGAATTTCTGGCAGTTCCCTGTCAATGTATTGTGACAGCCATTTTTCAATTATATTCAGAAAAATTTTACTTGCATGTAATATTAATGATCTTGTTCTATGATTGTGGCATTCTGATGGGTCACTTCTCTTTGGAATGGGCACAAATATGGATCTCTTCCAATCAGTTGGCCAGGTAGATGTCAGCCAGATTTCTTGGCATAGATGTGTGAGTGCCTCCTGTGCTTCATCAGTTTGTTGAATGTTTTCAGTTTGTATTTTATCTTTGCCAATGTCTTTTATGTTCCTTGGACTTCTTTCAGTACCGTTGATTCTTGATCATATGCTAACTCTTGAAATGATTGAACATTGACCATTTCTTTTTGGTACAGTGACTTTATGTATTCCTTCCATCTTCTTTTGATGCTTTCTGCATCATTTAGTATTTTGCCCATAGAATTCTTCAATATTACAGGATGAAGCTTGAATTTTTACTTCAGTTCTTTCAGGCTGAAAAGAATTGAGTATGTTCTTCCCTTTGGTTTTCTAACTCCAGGTCTTCGCACATTTCATTACAATACTTGACTTTGTCTTCTTGAGATGCCCTTTGAAATTTTCTATTTAGCTCTTACTCCCTCATATCTTCCAGTCACTTTGGCATCTCTATGCTGGAGAACAAGTTTCAGAGTCTTTTCTGACATTAATTTTGATCTTTTCTTTCTTTCCTGTCTTCTTAATAACTTTTTGCTTTCTTCCTCTATGATATTCTTGATGTCATCCCACAGCTCTTCTGGTCTTCAATAATTAGTATCGAATGTATCATATCTGTTATGGAGATGGTTTCTAAACTCAGGTGGGATATGTTCAAGTTCGTATTTTGGCTCTTGTGGATTTGTTGTGATTTTCTTCAGCTTCAGCCTAAATTTTCGTATGAATAATTGATCTATTCCACAGTCTGTCCCTGTCCTTATTTTGGCCGATGATATTAAACTTTCCATGGTCTCTTTCCTAGTGTAGTCAGTTTGATTTCTGTGTATTTCATCTGGTGAAGTCCATTTTATGCTGTTTAAAAAGGTAATTGCAATGAAGAAGTCATTGGTTTTGCAAAATCATATCATACCATCTCTAGCATTGTTTCTCTCATCAAGGCTGTGTTTTCAAACTACTGATTCTTCCTTTTTGTTTATAGCCTTCACATTCCAATCACCAATAATTTTCAATACATCTTGATGACATGTTTGATCAATTTCACACTGAATTCTTAAATTTCAACATCACTGGCTTTAGTGGTTGGTGTGTAAATTTGAATAAAATGGTATTAACTGGTCTTCCTTGTATTTTTATCTGTATTATACTATCTCAGACGACATTGTATTTCAAGACAAATCTTCAAATGTTCTTTCTTGACAATGAATATGACACGGTTCCTCTTAAATGTGTCATTCCCTGCATAGTAATCCTTATGATTGTCAGGTTCAAAATGATCAATGCCAGTCCATTTCATCTCACTAATGCCGAAGATATAGATGTTTATGCATTTCATTTCAATTTTGACATCTTCTAATTTTCATAGATACCTACTTTGTACATTCCATGTTTTGAGTATTAATGGATATTTGCAGCGGTTTTCCCTCATTTTGAGTTGTGCCTCATAAGAAAACGAAAACCCTAAAATCTTTACTCCATTTGTGTCATCATGGTCAGTTTCACTTTGAGAAGGCTGCTCTTCCCCAGTCATATTTTTAGTACCTACCAACCTGAGGGGGTTCATCTGCAGGCACCATATCTAACAATATTCCACTGCAATTCATCACATATTCAGTGGCTCAGTCTCTCCTTCTTTCTAGTCTGTCTTAGTCTGGAAGCTCATCTAAAGCCTGTCTACCAGGGTGTCCCCACTGGTATTTAAAATAATGGTGCCATCGCTTCTAACATCACAGCAATATGCCACCACATTATGACAAATTAACAGACAACAGCCTAGAACACTCTATTAATTCAGGGACTTGGTTGTAGGGAAACCCAGAGAAGTGTCACTGCCAAGTTTGGGGCACAAGCAAGAAAGTCAGGATGAGCTGAAATGTGGTAACTTACCCCCAAAAGAAGGTCATAGAGGCTATAAGGACAGAGAACCTGATCCACCCTCCCTCCTTCCAACAGTTGCTGTTACAACTCATGATGATCTATTGTGTGCAGAGTGGAACTGTGCACCATAGGGTTTCCTGGCTGTGACCTTTTGTAAGCAGATCACCAGGTCTTTTTTCTGAGGCATCTCTGTGTGAGTTCAAATAGTCAACCTTTCAATTAGTAGTCAATTGCTTAAACATTTGCACCACTCATGGAATCTTTCCTCCTTCCAGTCAAGGCTAATGCTTAAGAAAATGTCTAAAATCCTGGTGACAGATCATGGGAACCCTGCTAAACTGACTCAAAGCACTGGCTTCTGGGCTGGGGTTTGGGCACCAGTAAGCAAGTGGGAAAGGGACTGGAACCACCCAGAAATGGAGAGAGCATTACGTTAGATTTCCTTCTACATCTTTACTCCAGTCTCATGGATAATGTGGATCAGCACTTTGGGGGTGAGGAAAGTTGGGCCTTTTCTGCCATGGTCTGCTTTTACTTCAGGCAATCAATGAAGCCACACAATCAATCCACTGAGTTGAACTTTACAAGTTACTGATTTATTTTTATTTATTATTTTAACTTCAATTATCTGCTGTTGAAGATTCCATTATGGGGAAGGAAAGAGGTGTAAATTCGATCTAGGGGCCTCTGGAGCAGGGCATTTATCTCTCTTTATGAGGCTGCTAGAAACCATAATGCACGTTTTATTGGCCCATTCTCCTTTTTAATCTGTTTTGATAAGAACACTATGCTGGAAGGATATGGGAACTCACTGGCCCAATCCAGAAGAGGCAATGATACTGGATCTGGTAGGATTTACTTCTTCAACTGGGAGACCTTGGGCGTTCCCAGGATGTGGGCTATTAGGCTTCAGCTCAGTCAATGTATGGTTCTGTCCTACTCTCCCAGACATCCCTTCCATTGTTTAGTCTCTCTCCTGCTTCTGAGTGGCCATCGGTATGAGAAGGCACAGTTATCTGACTGTGACAGAGTAAGTCACTTTAACCTTGCCTCAAGTCCACACTATCAGCAGGATTCTTCAAATAAGGATTACATGTAGAGAACTGGCTAAAATAGTACAGAAACAGACAAGGTTCTAGGTACAGACTTCTGATCCTAGCATAAAGTTTGCGAGCCGAAGTTGATCAAACTGAACTTTGATCTCTACTCCAACTCCATCATCCCCAGCCATCACCATCTCCAACTATCTTTGATCTGAATTTTCTAATAGTATATTCAATTTCACTTCCCCCATTGGAAGAAGGAGAGGCCATGCGTATTTACTGAGGACCACCAGATGCTATTGAGTCAGCTCTGACTTATGACAACCCCATGCATATTAGAATAGAACTGTGCTCCATATGGTTTCCAATGCCTGTAATCTTTTGGAAGTATATAGCCAGGGTTTTCTTCTGGGGAGCTCTTGATGGATTTTAATCGCAAACCTTTCAGTTAGTAGTTAAGTACTTAACTGCTTGTACCACCCAGGCACTCTTATATACTGAGTAGGAAGATACTGTTAGTTCTTGCTGAATTTCTACATGATCCCCTCCATTGTCTGGACTCCTTTGGTTGGGACCACATACCTAGTTGAAAGATGTTAAGAGTGGGTATGAATTTTCTGTACTCTATTGTCCTTCCATGCTGTTACTGTTGTTGGTGTTAAGTGTTATTGAGTCAGTTCTGACTCATAATGATCCTGTATCTGAGGTTGTAAATCTTTATGGGTGCAGAAAGTCTCATCTTTATCCTGGAGGACTCAAATGACTGACCTTAGGTTAGCTGTCCAGTGCTTATCTTACAGAAACACCATGCTCCTTCCCATACTGCTGTTGGTGTCTTCAAATCAGTTCTACTCATAACAACCCTATGCACAACATAATGAAACATTGTTGGGTAATACACCATCCTTACAATTGTTTTTATGTTTGAGTTCATTGTTGCTGCCACTGCGTCAATCCATCACATTGAGGGTTTTCCTCTTTTTTTACTGATCTGCCACTTTCCCAAGCATATTCTCCAGGGACTGGAGGGACTCCTGCCTACATGTCCAAAGTAAATAAGACAAAGTCTTGCCATTTTCCTTCTAAGGAGCATTCTGGCTGTACTTCTTCCAAGACATGTTTTTCTTTCTAGCTATTTATGGTACTTTCAATATTGTTATCCAACACCATAATACAAATGCTCAGTTTTTTTCTATTTTATTCCATCATCATTGTCCAACTTTCACATGCATATGAGACAAATGAAGATAACATTATTTCATTGGGGACCACCTTAGTCCTCAAAACGACATCTTTGCTCTTCATAATTTTAAAGATTGCTATGCAGAGGAAAGAAAAGTAATGAAAATTGAGGACACTTACAACCAACTTGTCCAATGGCCTAATGGAATATGTGAACATCAATTTCCATGAGTCAAACCAGAAGAACTAGATGGTACCTAACTACCACTACCCACTGCTCTGAAAGGGATCACATTAAAAGGTTCCATGTAGAGTGATAGAATATGTGGAACAAAATTCAAAAATTTTTAAATTAAAACAGGACTTACTGGCCAAAGAGAGACGGGAGGAACCCAAGAGTATGGCTCTCAGCCACTTTTATGGTCTGGAATGGAACTCAGCCCCATAGCCCAATTTTCAACCAAGTGGTAGATAGATATATTGTGGGCACAACATTAGTAAAGTGTGATCACCATGGAATGGTCAATGATTTAAGATCAATAGGACAACATTGACCTAAGGACAAATTTCAGAAGTGTTGGGAAGGAGGGTGGAGTGGAAATAAGAACTACAGGGAGGAAGTAGGATAATTGTTGTTACACGGAGTGGGTTGCAGTCATTGAGATGAAACTGACTGTATGATTTGTTGAATGTAAAACTGATGATCTGTTCTGTAAACCTTCACCCAATTCACAATAAAAAGTTTCCAAAAAAAAAAGGAGGTATTTTGCAACAGATTTGTTTAATTAAATATGCCATTGGCTCTCTTGTGGATCCAAGCAAAATGAAGTCTTTGACAACTTCAATAATTTCTCCATTTATAATGATGTTATTTAATGTTCCAGTTGTAAGTATTTCCTTTTCTTTACACTGAGGTGCAGTATGGATTCATACCTAAGTCAGTAGTCTTTGATCTTCTTCAGTCTTTCAAGTTGTGACATGTGTATATCAAAAATTGTAAATAAGTCTTCCTCAAATCCTGATGCCATGTTCTTATTCATATAATCCTACTTCTTGGAGTATTTACTCAGCATACAGATTGAATAAGCATGATGAAAGGACACAGCCTTGGCATACAACTTTCCTGAGTTTAAATCATTAAGCATCCTCTCATTCTGCTCATACCAGTGCATCGATGTACATGTTCCTCAAGAGCACATTTAAGAGTTCTGGAATTGCTATTCTTTGCAGTGTTCTTCATAGTTTGCTATAACCACACATATGCCTTTGCATAGTCAATAAACCAATAAAGTAAATTTCTTTCTGGTATTCCCTGCTTTCAGCCAAAGTCTATCTGACATTACATGATACCCCCAGTTTGACATCCTCTTCGTAATATAACTTGAATTTCTGGCAGTGCTATCAATTTTTTAAATTATCTTCAGCAACATTTTACTTATATGTGATGTTAGTAATATTGTTCAATGATTTCCACAATCTGTTGGGTCACTTCTCTTTGAAATGAGCACAAATATGGATCTCTTTCAATCTGTTGGCCAGGTAACTATCTTTCAAATATCTTGGCATAGATGAGTGAGTGCCTCCAGTACTTCATCAGTTTGCTGAAATATTTCAATTTGTATTCAGTCAGTTCCTAGAGTCTTGTTTTTCGTCAATCCTTTAATACAGCTTGGACTACTTCCTTTAATACTGTTGGTTCTTGAACATATGGTTCCTCTTGAAATGATTGAACATGAACCAATTCTTTTTGATACAATTTCTCTGTGTGTTTCTTACATCTTCTTTTAATGCTTCCAGAGTCTTTCAATATTTTGTCCATAGAATCCTTCAATATTTCAGAATTTTCTGTTCAACTCTTTTATTTAATCATGTCTTCCAGTCACTTTCCTTTCTCTATATTCAAGAGCAAGTTTCAGAATCTCTTTTCTGTCTTTCCCGCCATTTTAAAGACCTTTTGCTTTCTTCATGTATGATGTGCTTGATGTCATCCCACAACTCTTCTGATCTTTGGTCATTAGTGTCTAATATATCAAATATTTTCTTGAGCATATCCTACCTGAATTTAGAGACCAGCTCAAGAAAATACAACAAAACTGGAATTGACCCAAATTTGTAAAATGTGAGTATACTGGAATAATAATAAAATTGGGGAAAATTACAGGTCAAAGCTCTGGAATGGAAGACTATGAAGAGGTCTATTGAGCCCTTTCCAGAGCCTGACATGAACGATTGGAATGTGCTAGACTGCAAGGTCTGTGTGAACTGTAAGTTTGGCAGTTCCAGCTCACCAGCTTCTTCTCAGAAACCCTATACAGGGTCGCTATGGGTCAGAATGAACTCAACGGCATTTAACAACAACAACATGCTCTAGGCCATACTTTTGTTGTCATGGATTTGTTATCATTTTCTTCAGCTTCAGTTTGAATGTGCTTATGAGCAATTGATGGTCTATTCTATAGCTGGACCCTGGTCTTGTTATGGCTAATGATATTGAGCTTCTCCATCATCTCTTTCCACAGATGTAGTCAATTTGATTTCCGTGTATCCCATCCGGTGAGATCCATACCTTTATGCTGTTAAAAATATATTTGTAATGCATAAGTCATTGGTCTTGAAAAATTCTATCATGTGATCTCCATCCAGTATTGTTTCTAACATGAAGGCCATATTTTCCCACTACTGATCCTTCCTATTTGCTTTAAACTTTAACATTCCAATCATTAGTAATTATCAATATAACTTGACTGCATGCTTGATCAATTTCAGACTGAAGAAATTGGTTGACTTCTTCAAGTTCATCATTGCTGGCTCTAGTGGTATTAACTGGTCTTCCTTGTATGTGTATGGATATTATTCTATCACAGACACCATTGTACTGCAAGATAGACCTTGAAATAGTCTTTTTCATGATGAATGCTATACCATTCCTCTTGAAGTTATCATTCCCAGAGTAAACCATGTGACTGTCAGATATAAAATGGGCTATACAATTCCATTTCAGTTCACTAATGCCATTCAGTGCTATAGATATAAATCTTTATGCATTCCATTTCATTTTTGATGGCATCCAATTTTCTTAGATTCATACTTTGTACATCCCACGTTCTGATTACTATTGGGTGCTTACAGTTCTTTCTTCTTATTTTGAGTTGTGGTCCATCAGTACATAAAGCTCTGAAGAGCTTTACTCCATCCATGTCATTAAGGTCAACTTTAATTTGAGAAGGCAGCTCTTCCCCAGTCAATTTTGAGTGTCTTCTAACCTGACAGGCTTGTCTTTTGGCACTACATCACATAATCTTCTATTGTTGTTCATAAGGTTTTCAGTGGCCAACCATTAAAATTAGTCCACCTCTCCTTAGTTTGTCTTATTATGGAAGCTCCACTGAAACCTCTTCACCATTGGTGACCCTGCTGGCAGTTAAATACCACTGGCATACCTTCCAACATCACAGCAACACATGAGCCACCACAGTATAAAAAACTGACTTCCACATTGTAAGAAGTGAAAAATGTCAAGGTATCAAGTTAAAAGGTAGAAACAGCCTCTTCCATAAGTCAGTGTTGGAAAAGAGCCTCCAACCAAATTGCCTGATCCATATGAAACTTTGTTGAGTTAAACTACTGAGATTTGGTATTATTTTGTGTGTGTGGTATAGTTTCACCTAACCTGACAAATCTGTGCAACACTGTCTCTCCCACCCCCAGACTCCTGGTGTGGTGCTGTAGGGTAAACACTGGACTGGACTGTGAATCAATCACAAGTGGTTCAAACCCACTAGCAGCAGTTTTTTGATGCATATAAGTGCTCCGTTTTTAGGAGGATATCAGCTATCTAGTTTGTCTTCTGCTACTTGAGTGTTTTCAATTATATTTGATTGTATATGCCAAGTATCAGAGGCCCTAAGTTTGTCCTTATTTTTTCACTGATAATTTCTGTAGTTCTAAGCTTTACATTTAAGTCTTTAAACCACATTGAATTCACTTTTGTAAATGGAGTGAGATATGTGAGATATTTCATTCCTCTGCAAATGGTTCTCCAGTTTGTTCCAGTACCACTTGTTGAAAAGACTATCTCTACCACATTTAATGTGTTTGCACATTAATGTGTTTGTCAAAGATCAGCTCGCTGTAGGAAGGTGAATTTATTTCTGGGTTTTCAATTCTATGCCATTAGTCTATATATGGCTGTCAATTGACTATGTGACAGGTTGTGAGACCAGGAAGTTAGAGACTTCCTACTTTATTCTTCTTTAGTAGTACTTTATTTGCAGGGGTCTCTTTTGTCCATATACACTTAGTGATTAATTTTTCCATCTCTTTAAAGAATGATGTTGAAATCTGGATTTGGATTGCATCTCTAGATTGCTTTCAGGAATACTGACATTTACACTATCTCCAAGTCTTTCTATCTATGAGCATGGAATATTCTTCTACTTTTGTAGCTATCTTTTGATTTCTCATATTAATATTCCATAATTTATTTTGTGTATGTGTAGAGGTCTTTTGTTTCTCTGGTTAGATTTGTTTATAAGTATTTCACATTGAATGTTCTAAAATAGGTGAACCATGCTGGTATCTTTCACCATACTTATTCAGTCTAAACGTTGAGCAAATAATCCCTGAAGCTGGATTATATGAAGAAGAATATGACATCAGGATCAGAGAAAGACTCAATAACAAATGGCAATATGCAGATGACACAACCCTGCTTGCTGAAAACAAACAGGACTTAAAATACTTACTGATGAAGATCAAAGACTGCAGCCTTCAATATGGGTTGCACCTCAATGTAAAAAAAGGAAAATCCTTACAAATGGACCAATAAATAACATCATGATAAATGGAGAAAAAATTGATATTGTCAAAGGCTTCATTTTGCTTGAATCCACCATCAACACTCATGGAAGCAGCAGTCAAGAAATCAAATAGTGTATTGCATCAGGCAAATCTGCTGCACAAGACCTCTTTACAGTGTTCAAGAACAAAGATCTTACTTTGAGGACTAGGTGCACCTTACCGAAGCCATTGTTATTTTCAATCATCTCATATGCACGGGAAAGTTGGACAATGAATAAGGAAGACTAGAAGAACTGATGCAGTTGAATTATGGTGTTGGTGAAGAAGATTGAAAGTATGGTGGGCTCTCAGAAGAACAAACACATGTATCTTGGAAGAAGTACAGCCAGAATGCTCCCTAGAAGCAAAATGGCAATACTTCATCTCTCATACTTTGTACATGTTGTTAGGAGGAACCAGTCCCTGGAGAAGGACATCATGCTTGGAAAAGTAGATTGACAGTGAAAAAGAGGAAGACCCCCAAGAAGATGGATTGACACAGTGGCAGCAACAATGGGCTCAAACATAAGGAAGTTGTGAGGATGTTATAGGACTGGACAGTTTCATTCTGTGGTGCATTGGGTCACTATGAGTCAGAACTGACTCATAACAACTATGTAGCAGGTTGTGAGACTTGTTGGTACCTAACAACAACTAGCAACATCTCATCTTTTAGGTGGTTATTGTAAATGGTACTGTCTTCCTGATTTTCTTTTTAGACCATAAAGGAATCTGATTTTTGTATGTTGATCTTGTACTCTGCCACAATCTTGCAGTGTGTTCCAGTAATTTTATTGCTGAGTCTTTGTAAATTTCTATGTATAGATTCATGTTATATTGTTGGTAGGTGCTGTCAAGTTGGTTGCAACTCAGAGTGACACTATACAGAACATGATCAGATCATATCATCTGAAAATAAAGACAGTTTTAATTTTTCTTTGCCAATTTAGATGCCTTTAAATTGCCCTTTCTTGAATTATAACTATGACTAAGACTTCCAGCACAATATTGAAGAGGAGTGGTTATAAAGGACATCTTTGTCTGGTTCCTGGTCATGAGGGATTATTTTCAGTTTCTATCCACTGAGAGTAATGTTGACTGTTGGTTTTGTATAGATGTTCTTAATTAGGTTGAGAAGTATCCCTTCTATTCCTATTGTGTTGAGTGTTTTTGTCAGGAATGGGTATTATGGTTTGTTAAATGTCTTTACTGGATCAATTGAGATGATCATGTGGTATTTTTACCCCCTTGGCTTTACTTATTTGTGAGTTACGCTGATTGCTTTTCTAATATCGAACCTTTCTTGCATACATGGGATGAATCCCATTTGGTCATAATGTATTTTTTTTTATATATATATGCTGTTGGATTCTGTTGGCTAGGATTTTGTTGAGAATTTTTGCATCTATGTTGCTGAGGAAAATTGGTCCATAATTTTCTTCTTTAGTGATGCCTTTACCTGGTTTTAGTATCAAGTTATGCTTGCTTCATGAAATGAATTCAGGAGATTCCCATCCTCTCCTATATTCTATAATAGTTGAGTAGAATTGGTGTCAGCTCTTCCCTGAATGTTTGGTAGAACTCAACAATAAAGTTATCAGAGCAGTGAGTTTGTTTTTTTTTTTTTTTTTGGGGGGGGGGGGGGGGGGGGGGGGGGGGGGGGGGGGGGGAGCAGGGGAGATTTTAATGACCTGATAACATTTCTTCTTATTTTATTGTTGTTGTTGTTAAGTGCCATCAAGTCGGTTCTGACCCATAGTGACCCTGTATAGAGTTTCCAAGGAGACACTGGTGAGCTTGGTCTGTTCAAATGTTACACTTTAGTTTGTGTTAGTTTAGGTAGATAGTGTGTTTCTAGAAATTTGTCCATTTCTTCTAGAGTTTCAAATTTGTTGGAGTACAATTCTTCATAGTATTTGACAGCCATAATTTTTATTGGTCTATTTATGGCCATACCTCACTGAATGCACCTGATCTCAGAAGCTACATAGGGTCGGGCCTGGTAAGTACTTCGATGGGAGACTGCCTGGGAATACCGGGTGCTGTAGGCTTTTATCAGAGCTCTGGTAGTGCAGTGAATTGTGAGCTGATCTGCTAAACTCAAGGTCATCAACTTGAATCTACCCACCGCTCCGTGGGAAAAAGATGACACTTTCTGTTCACCTAAAGATTCACCACCTCAGAAAGCCTATACATAGTTGCTATGAGTCAGAACCAACTCCATGGCACATAACTACCACATTTTTATTGAGTTTAGTTTACTAGAAGGTGACTGAAAAAATGCATAAGATATTAACTTTTAAGGCAGATGAATCAGGGTTCAAATCTTAAATTCATTACTTCATTCATTCATAACATATAAAATTCTGTTAGTCCCAAATGTACATCTTGAACCTAAACCTGAACATGAATTCCAAATGCAAGTATTCCCTGTTTACTTGTCATCTCAAAGAAAACTAGAGCTCACAATTCTAAGATCTTCTACCAGGATCTCCTCTCCCCCACCTTCCCCCAGTATACTGTGCCTCCAGAATACTTCAGATGTTCAAGTCAAAATATGGGGACCATCCTCGACACGTTTCTTTCTTTCTAAGTTCTATAGATTCCACTCCAAATATCCCTTGAGTTCTCATCTCTATTTCCATATCTACAATTTGGTCCAAGTTCCTATTCTCTTTTCTGACCTAAAAAAACAATCTTCTGTTGTACTCCTAATGATCTCACTCTGAGCCATTCTCTAGAGTCCTGGAGTGGTACTGTAGGAGAAGTACTGGGCTGTGAGCCACAAGTTCTGTGGTTTGGTGGTTCAAACCCACAAACTGCTGCTCAAACACGCTATACAGGGTCACTGAGTCAGAACTGTCTCAACAGCTCTTAACAACAACAACAACAATCCATTCTCTATCCAGCAACAAAGGATCTACTCAGAACCTTTTAGAGGATTCATACTGCCCTTTATTGTTACGTGCCATTGAGTTTGTTCTGACCCACAGTGACCCTGTATAGGGTTTCTAAGTAGTACCTGGTAAACTTGAGCCACCGACCTTGTGATCCAAACTGACTTTACAGTGCAGTGCATCAACCCACAGTGCCATACCAGGACTTCCTTAGGAGAAGAAAAATTCCAAATTCACATGGAGTCCTGTGTGATCTGTGTCCCCTCTGTTACCTCACTGCACTCCATCTCCTCCAGCCCTTTTCCAGCTCCTGATCATCCCTCAAATATACCCCTTCCTGCCTTCTTACTAGTCTGGCTACCTTCTGCCATTCTTTCTAAACTCAAATTAGACATCACTCTCTCAGAAATTATTGTTGTTGTTGTTGTTAGGTGCCATCGAGCCAGTACTGACCAATAGTAACCTTGTGCACAGCTGAATGAAACACTATCCAATCCTGGGCCAACCTCACTATTGTAGCCACACTCGAGTCCATTAATGCTGCCACCAGGCCAATCCATCTCATTGGGGGGAGGGGGGTCTTTGTCTTTTTCTCTGACCTCCACCTTACCAAACATGATATCCTTCTCCAGTGACGGCAATATGTCTGAAGTATGAGAGATGAAGTTTGGCCATCTTGGTCTCCAGCAAGCACTTGGCTGCACTTCTTCCAAAACACATCTATTGGTTCTTTTGGGAGCCCACGGCATTTTCAATATTCTCCTCTAACACCATAACTCAAAAGCATCAATTCTTCTATGGTCTTCCTTATTCACTGTCCAGCTTTCACATGCATATGAGGTTATTGAAAATACCATGGCTTGGGTCAGGTGCACCTTAGGCCTCAAGCTGACATCTTTGCTCTTTAACACTTTAAAAAGGTCTTGTGCAGCAAATTTGCTTAATGCAATATGTCATTTGATTTCTTGACTGCTGCTTCCATGAGTATTGATAGTTGATCCAAGAAGAATGAAGTCCTTGACAACTTCAATCTTTTCTCCATTGATAAGAATGTTGTTTATTGGTCCAGTGGTGAGGATTTTTGTTTTCTTGACATTGAGATGTAATCTATACCAAAGGCTGTGCTCTTTGATCTTCATCAGTAAATGTTTTAAGTCCTCTTTACTTTCAGCAAGCAAGGTTGTATCATCTGCATATCACAGGCTGTTAATGAGTCTTCCTCCAATCCTGATGCCACGTTTTTCTTCATAGAACCCAGCTTATCAGATTATTTGCTCAGCATACAGATTGAATAAGTATGGTTAAAGAATACAACCTTGTTGCACACCTTTCTTAATTTTAAAACATTCGGTGCTCCCATGTTCTGTTCGAACAAATGCTTCATGGTCCAGGTACAGATTCCTCATGAGCACAATTAAATGTTCTGGAATACTCATACTTCACAATGTTGTCCATAGCTTGTCATGATCCACACAATCAAAAGACCTTGCATAGTCAATAAAGCACAGTTAAACATCTTTCTGATACTCTCTGCTTTCAGCCAAGATCCATCAGACATCAGCAATGATATCCTTCATTCCACGGACTCTTCTGAATCTGGCTTGAACTTCTGGAAGATCTCTGTCAGTGTATGATTGTAACTGTTTCTGTATTACTTTTAGTAAAACTTTACTCACATGGGACATCAAAGAGATTGTCCGATGATTTCGGCATTCCTTTGGGTCACCTCTCTTTGGAATGGGCACAAATATGGATCTCTTCCAATCAGTCGGCCAGATAGTTGTCTTCCAAATTTCTTGGCAGAGAAGAGTGAGTACCTCCTGTACCACCTCACATTCTTGAAAGATTTCAATTTTTATTCCATCAATTCCTGGTGCCTTGTTCTTTGCCAATTCCTTCAATGCACCTTGGACTTCCTCCTTCAGTATCATTGGCTCTTGATCATATGCTACTTCTTGAAATGGATGAACATTAACCATGTCCTTTTGGTACAGTGACTCTGTGTATTCCTTCCATCTTCTCTTGATGCTTTCTGCATCATTCAATAGTTTGTTCAGAGAATCTTTCAATAGTTAAAGTCGAGGCTTGAATTTTTCCTTCAGTTCCCCCAGCTTGAGAAATGCTGAGCGTGTTCTTCCTTTTGTGTTTTCTGATTCCAGCTCTTTGCACATTTTGTTGTAATATTTGGCTTTATCTTCTTGAGGTGATTTTTGAAATTTTCTGTTGAGCTCTTGGACCTCCTCATTTCTTCCATTTGTTTTAGCATCTCAACACTGGAGAGCAAGTTTCAGTGTCTCTTCTGACATCCATTTTTGATGTTTTCCTTCTTTCTTGTCTTGTCAATGACTTTTTGCTTTCTTCATGTATGATGTTCTTGATGTCATCCCACAACTCTTCTGGTCTTCGGTCTTTAGTGTTTAATGTATCAAATCTGTTCTTTAGATGATCTCTAAATTCAGGTGGGATATATTCAAGGTCATATTTTGGCTCTTGTGGATTTATTTTTATTTTCTTCAGCTTCAGTTTGAATTTTCAGATGAGTAATTGATGGTCTGTTCCACAGTCTGCCCCTGGCCTTGTTTTCACTGATATGGAGCTTTTCCATGGTCTCTTTCTACAGATGTAGTCAATTTGATTTCTATGTATTCCAGCTGGTGAGGTCCATGTTATTCTGTCTAAAGAAGGTATTTGAAATGAACAAATCATTGGTTTTGCATAATTCTATCATGCATTCTCCAGCATCATTTCTATCACCAAGGCCCTATTTTCCAACTACTGATCCTTCCTCTTTGCTCCCAACCTTTTCATTCCAATCACTGGTAATAAGCAATACATCTTGATTGCATATTTGATCAATTTCAGATTGAAGAAGTTGGTAGAATTCTTCTATTTCATCCTCACTGACTAGTGGTTGGTGCATAAATTTGAATAATAGTGGTAATAACTGGGCTTCCCTGTGTTGTTGTTGTTGTTGTTGTTATGTGCTGTGGAGTCAATTCTAACTAATAACAACCCTGTACAGGGTTTCCAAGGCTGTAAATCTTTTTGGGAACAGAAATCCTCATCTTTCTCCCACAGAACAGCTGGTAGTTTCTAACTGCTGACTGTGAGGTTAACAGCCCAATTTGAAACCACTACACTACCAGAGCTCCTTGGGCTTCCCTATAGGCTCATGGATATTATCCTATCACTCACAGCATTGCACTTCATGACTGATCTGGATATGTTCTTTTTGACGATGAATGTAACACCATTCCTCTTCAATTTGTCATTCCCAGGCATAGTAAACCATGTGGTTGTCAGATTCAAAATGGCCAATACCAGTTCATTTCAGTTCACTAATGCCTAAGATGTAGATGTTTATGTGTTCCATTTCAATTTTTGACAACTTCCAATTTCCCCAGATTCATACTTCATACATTCCTTTTTCCAATTTTTATTGGATATTTATAGCTGTTTCTCTTCATTTTGAATTGTGCCCTATCAGCAAATGAAGGTCCTGTGGGCTATTCTCTCTTGGGCTTTACTCCATTCATGTCATCACAGTCAACTCCACTTTGAGGAGGCCACTCTTCCCCAGTCGCATTTTGAGTGCCTTCCAACCTGAGGGGCTCATTTTCCGGCACTGTATCTGACAGTGTTTCTCTGCTATTCATAAGGTTTTCAGTGACTAAATATTCAGAATTAGTTCATCACTCTTTCTTTCTAGTCTGTCTTCGTCTGGAAGCTCATCTGAAACCTGTCCACCATGGGTGACCCTGCTGGTTATTTAAAATACCACAACAACTCACAAGCCACCACAGTACAACAAACTGACAGATGAGTGGTGCCCATTTGGTTTTTAGTGGAAACTGTCACTTTAAATTTCGAGAATATCTGTGCGCATGCGTAGTAGAACCCTCCAGGAGTGGGGGTGGAGTGTCCATTCGCTCAGGCATCCCCTCTAATCACCAGAATGGAGGTTCGCAGACAGCGAGAGACCAATGAACAGATACCAAAAAAAGAATGTCCACACCTGTATCTCCGTGGTTCTGTCAGGCGTTCGTGGCTGCTCTGATCCTTCCCCGGCTTGGTCTCTCCCAAGATGGTGGCTCGAGCAGCAGCTGAGCATCTTGAATTAGAAAGTAATGGATTTCTTGCTTCTGCTACAAATTCCCCTATCTGTAAGTCTTCCAATCTTCTACATATTCTTTTGTAAGTGGTTCAAAGTTCTAGCACCATCCCCTGAGCCTGCCTGGTCCGGTATTCTGTGTTGTTGCTGACGGAATTCTGTACTGCACGTCTACCCTATCTGCCATCTTTCTAAACTCCCAAGGTAGATTTGGTTCCCCAATATTATTTTAAATCACACCCTGTACTTTACCTTCATTGCAGTTGTATATTTATTGGTCTGTTTATTTGTTTAATGTGATCTCTTCCACTGAACCATAAGCTCCACAAGGCAATGACTACTCATAGTGTCTGGCACATAGTATGTGCTCAATATATACTGTTGAATGGATGAAAGAATGTTTACTGAGTGGAAGGCAGGGTGTTCGGTGCTGCCATTGAACTACCAAGCAGGGACCCTGACTTCCAAGCAACTACAAATGACCCTACTTTAAGAAAAGTTGTGAGAAGTCCGTATTTGTAAGACATCAGAATGGGAGTGTGGTTGATATGAAAATGGACAGTTTGCATTAGCAAAGGCTTCTTTACGGGGATGCTTTAATAGCTAACAGTTATGGCACTTATCCTTAACTGTGTGGCATTGTAGGATAAGCACTTAACCTTAAGATTGGCTTGAACTGTAAGTTGGGTGGTTCAAACTCATTGGCTGATCCTCAAAAAACCTATAATAGGTTGTTATGGGCTAGAACTGACTCAAAGGCACTTAACAACAACAACAGAAACACGTAGGAGATGTGGCATCACAGTAGTTAAAGTGCTCAGCTGCTAAATGAATGGTCAGTGACTCGAACCCACCAGCTATTCTGCAGCAAGAAAAAACATGTGGCAGTCTAGTCTGTTTCTGTATAGATTTATGGTTTTAGAAATGCTTTAGGATTTTCCATTCAATCCTATAGAGTTACTAGGAATTGGAATCCATTCCACAGCTGGTTTTGGTTTTGGTATACAGTCCTTAGTAGGTACTCAGACACTGTATATGAATTAACTCATTTCATCCTCATGAAGCGCTATGAGATACTTTTGTGCCCATTTTATAAACGAGAAATCTGAGGCATAGAGAGATTCAATGACTTGCTTAAGTATACATAACTAATAGATAACAGAGTCAAAATTCTAGCTTGGACTTTCGGTATCGAAAGTCTGTGTTTTAACTGCTTTGTTCTACTGCTACAAAAATGCCTTTCAGTGATTTCTAAAATGGGGGATGATTGACAGGTGAATATTAGGCCTGCATGTTAGATGTTAGTTGCCCCAAGTGTGTCTGTGTAGAACTGTGCTCCATAGGGTTTGCAATGGCTGATTTTTTTGAAGTAAATCATCAGGCCTTTCTTCTGAGGTGCTTCTAGGGGAATTGAACCTCCAATATTTCAGTTAGCAGCTGAGCATATTAATCATTTGTAATGCCTAAGGTCTTGTGTCACAGAGATTTTCAGAAAGCTTATGTGATATAGCTAGCTCATCACACGTCCTAGCAATGGTAGGAAGCTGGGGAGATCTGGATCAAGTCCTGACCAATTACCAACTCACTGTGTCCTGTTGGGCAGCACATGGACGCTGAGTCTCTGCTGCTTCTTGCTCTGTACAAATACGAGGTTGGACTAGTTCATCTCCAAAGATCCCTCAGATGTCATTGTCAAAAATTGTGTGTCTCTAGGAAACATTATTCAATATAGTCCCTACTCCTCCTTCATTCTCTCCCAAGGAATTAACAGGTGCACCCACTTACAGGTGGAGTGACCATTGACCAATTAAAGAATAAGAGAGAGAGAGACCTAGCCACAATGAAAGAGGAAGGGTAGAAAGGGAAGTGAGGAAGGAAAGAAGTGGGTGAGGCAAAGAAGACTAAGAACAAGATGGACAGAAAGTGCTAGAGAGCCAGTCTACTAGCCTCCAGGAGCTTGGAGGGAACAGTCCTTACATCAGAGTCTGCAAATTGATTTAGTTGCCTTTGGCAGTGACTACAGTGGTTGAAGCTTTTGACTTGCTCTGGGCCCAGAGAGAGAATTGAAAAGGATGATTTAAAAGCCACCAGTGTGAAGCAGAGATTGCAGATAGAGAACAATAAATGTCCTGGTCAAATTGCCCATTGGAGTGTCTGTATTAGGCCGTGTTTGTAGTCTCTGCGTGTCGAGTGATGGGAAGCCTAGATTGTGGTCGGGGAAGCCACACAACAATGGGATCTGATGTTTTGTTTCCACTTTTCAAAGGCGCTCCTTTTTTTCCTCCTCGCGATAAGGCCCAGGAAATGGTTAGTGACATGCTCATGGGAACCTATGAAAAAGAATACACACAGTATCAATGGCGCAGCCACCGGCCCGGGAGCAGAGTGGGTGGGTGGGGAGCAGAAGGCTCCCCACATGGGCTGCTGCAGCGAGATAGCATTGAGGAGGCCGGCCAGAGTCGTGCGCCCCCAGTCTGGGGACCAGGCCCCTTTATCCAGCCAGAATGGGTGGAAGGCCAGACAATGTAGTGCTATATTTGGTCTGACAACAAAGGACCCTAAAAAGATTTGATAGTGCAGGGATGGCCGGGAAGGCGGCGCAGGATACAACACAATGAAGGCTTTGCAAAGGTATTTAGCGGGTCCCTTTATGCCAGGAGCATGGCAGGGTGTGGATGCCTTTGCAATGTCGAATGGCTTTTGTCTAGGTCCGAGGTTCTGTTTGCTACAGTGAAGTCCCTGGGCATGGCTGAGAATGTCGACAGAGGTGTCGAGGTGTCCCTGGTGCCATTACACTTAGGGACCATCTGAAGTTCCCCTTTGTCCACAACTGTTAGTCTTCTCCTTCCCCCAAACCCGGGCTCCAGCATGCCTAGAGAGATCCACATCGCAGGGAAAATGCAAGGAGAAAGAGCTGGACCAGGCCCTATGAAGGGAGTAAATAATCAAACCAGGTAGCCAAACAGGAACTTATTAACTCATACTCAATTCCAGGCCAGGCATCCCAGAGGGGAGCCACCCAGGTGGAAAGGGAGTGTGAAGGTGAGGGGTGAGGGCACAGCTTTGGAAAGTTAGAGTAGAAGGCATGGAATTGCATTGGATACAGTATGATCTTTCTGAGAATTTCAACCAAAGGACACCAGTCACTGCAGCCATGCAGATTGTAGAATGGCTAGAACTGCCCCCACAGGGATTCCAAGCCTCAAAATCTCTACAGAAGCAGGCTGCCACATCTCGCCCCCTACACACACAAAATGGCTGGGGGGGGGGGGTTGATTTGCGCACCTTTCAGTTAATAACCCAGAGCTTAACCCACTGCAACACCAGGGCCTGAGTGGTAAAGTTTGTAAGTGTCAAGGGGGAAACAGCCCAGGATATGGTGGGGTATAGGCAGGGCTCCTTCTGCCATAGGCTCTGGGGTCTTCTGAGAGAAGGGAGTAATGTGAAGAGAGTAGCCCCAGAAACTGTTAGCCCAGGTGGGCAGCCTGGAGGTCTCAGAGTAGGGTTCTTGACAAGACTGTGGAAATGGGGCTATCATCCAGTAATGACCCTGACACATTGAGGGCTTCAGTCCTGGGACAAGGAGCATCAGTGACTATTTTGAACCTCAACTCTGGGTTTTTTATTTGAAAATCCCTGCCTAGCTGTCCCCATACTAGTTCCAGGAAAGAAATGTGGCAACTTGCAGACTGGTGTTAAAACAGGACAAGAGGCAATCCCAGGCCTCTTTACTTTGCCAATGTTTATACATAGAAAGGAGTCCTGGTGTGGCAATGTAGGGTAATGCACCAGACTACAACATCAGTTTAAACCACAAGGAGACCCTATACGGGATCGCTATGAGTCAGAACCAACTTGACGGCACTTAACAGCAACAACAGCATGCATCTAACAACAGAATTAAAAAAATATCTGAAGCTAAACTTGACAGAACTGAAAAGGTAAATAAATCCACAATTATAATTGATGTTGCTCTCTCAGTAATTGATAAGGCAAGTAGACAGAAGACTAACAAGGGCTATAAGAACTGAATAACACCACTGGCCAACTAAGTTCAATTGATATCCAGTAGGTGAAGCCACCTTATTTTCAACTGATAAGAACCATTTACCATGAGTAAACACAGCCTAGATCATAAAATAAACATGCGGAAATTTAAAAGCTTTGAGAGCCTACAAAATGACTTCTGATTTAAAAGAATTAAATTAGAAATCAATTACAGAAAGATAACAGGAGAGTCCCCAAACACTTGAGAAAACAACAACAACAACAACAACCAGCACACTTCAAAATATAATCCATGGATCCAAAAGAAATCCTGAAGGAAAATTAGAAAATATTTTGGATTGACTGAAAATGAAAATACAACATGACATAATGTGTGGGATGTGGCTAAAGCATTTGCTTAGAAAGAATCTTTATAGTGCTAGATGCTTAAAATTGGGAGTGTAGTAGCTTTGTAGGATAAGCGCTAGACTGTGAACCACATGGTTGACAGTTCAAGCCCATCAGCTGCTTCACAGGAGAAAGATGAAGTTTTCTTTTCCCGCAAAGATTTATAGCCTCAGAAACCCTATACAGGGTGGCTATGAGTCAGAATCAACTCAGTGGCACTTAACAACAACAATAAGATGCTTATATTAGCAAAGAAACTGTTGTTAAGTGCCACCAAGTCCTTTCCAACTCACAATCACCATATACATGGTTTCCAAGGAGCAGGTTGGTAGGTTTGAACTGCTGACCTTGCAGTTCACACTGACCTTAAGGTCCGGTGCTTATCCACAGCAGGACTTTAAGCAAAGAAGAAAGGTCTCCAATCAATTAATATAAATGTCTCCCTAAACAACTTGGAGAAGAAGAAGAAGAAAACAAATCAAATCAAAGAGAAGAAAAAAATAAGTTAAAAGGATAAGAGCAGAATTCAATGAAATTAGAATCAGAAATATAAAACAGGAACTTAATGAAACCAAAGCTTATTACTTGAAAAGATCAATAAAATTAGTACACCTCTAGCAAGACTGTTAGAGAAGAAAAAAAAAAAGAATAAAATGTATTGAGTAACTGCAGACGTTAATAGGCTAATAAAAGTATTCTGGTGTGGCCTGTAGAATAAGCATTGGACTGCTAACCACAAGGGCTGCTGCTCCTCAGAAAGGCTATGAGTCAAACCATCTTGAAGGTACTTAACAACAACAAATGTATTCTACAAACAACTCTGTATATCAATTTGACAATTTAGATGAAAGAATCCAATTTAGACCATGATGAATCTGTACGTAGACCAAGAGGCAGTCATTCAAACAGAACAAAGGATATTGACTACTTAGAAGTCTAAAAGGATTATATTCTTTCACCATACTTATTCAATCTTTATAGTGAGCAAATAATCTGAGAAGCTGGATTATATGAAGAATAATGTGGCATCAGGGTTGGAGGAAGATTCATTAACAACCTTCAATATGTAAATTTTGCTTGCTGGACTGAAGAGGACTTGAAATATTTACTGACAAAGATAAAAAATTACAGTGTTCAGTATGGATAGTACATCAATATAAAGAAAACAAAAATCGTCACAACTAGAACAATAAATAACATCATGATAAATGGAGAAAAGATTGAAGTTGTCAAAGACTTCATTTTGCTTGGATCCACAATCAACACTCAAGAAAGCAGCAGTCAAGAAACTGAATGAGTTACTGTAATTGCAAATCTGTCGCAAAAGACCTCTTTCAAGTGTTCCAGAACAAAGATGTCACTTGGAAGAAAAAGGTGTACCTGACCCAAGTCATATTATTTTCCAATTATCTCATATGCATGTGAAAGTCCAACAATGAATAAGGAAGGTCGTAGTAGAATTGGTGCCTTTGAAATATGGTGTTGGTGAAGAATATCAAAAGTACTATGGATTGCCAAAAGAACAAGCAATCTGTCTTGGAAGAAGCACAGTCAGAGTTAGAAACGAAGATTGCAAGACTTGGTCTCTCATACTTCAGACATGTGCTCAGGAAGGACCAATCCTGAGACAGGAACATCATGCTTGGCAAAGAGGAGAGTGAACAAAAAGTAATGATGACCCCCCTTCAAATGAGATATTGACACAGTGTCAGTAACAATGTGCTCAAACATAACAACTGTTGTGAGGCTGGCACAAGACCAGGCAGTATTTTATTCTGTTGTGCATAGAGTCCTATGAGTAGAAGCCACCTTAATGACACCTAATGAACCAACTAATTATTCCAGTTCTCTGAAAACCACATATTACCAAAATTCATCCTAGATGAAATATAAATATTTAAACTTATACTTGAAAACATTTTGACAAAGAAATCTTTAGACACAGATGTTTTCTGGCAAAGCTAGGAAACATTTATAGATGAAGTACTCTTGATGTGGCTCTGTACGACTTGAATATGTAGGATAAGCACTAGACTCAAGGTTGGTTTGAACCACAGGGTTGGTGGTTCAAACTCACCAGCCACTTCTTGGAAACCCTATATAGTGTTTCTGTGGGTTGGAACCAAGTCGATGGCACTTAATAACACTGCCATCCGTTGTACAAATACTGCCTAGAAAATAGAAGAGAAGTGAGACTTGATTGAAATCCACATGACACTGACACCAGAACCAGGCAAAGACATAGCAGGGATAGAAACTCAAGGTCAATAACTCTTGAGAACATTGAAGCAAATATCCTTAAAATTAGCAAACAACGCAGTCATCAATTAAAATAGCAACCAATAGGGATTGTCCCAGGAATGTAAGACTGGTTCAGTTTTCAAAAACCAATAAAAATGATCCACTTCCTTAATACTTTTGAGGTACTGGAAGATAAGCATTGGACTACTAACTATGAGGTCAGCAGTTCAAACCTAATAATAGTTCTTCAGGAGAAAAAATTAAGCTATCTGTTCCTGTAAAGATGTATAGTCTTACTTTATGATCCAGCAATTCCTCTACTTGGTATTTACCCACAAGAAATACGAGCCATAACACGAGTAGATATATGCACACCAATGTTCATAGCAGCACTATTTACAATAGCAAAAAGATGGAGACAGCCTAAGTGCCCATCAACGGAAGAATGGATAAACAAACTGTGGTACATACACACAATGGAACATTATTCTACCTTGAAGGAAAACAAGGAAGCTGCAAGCCACTGCATAACATGGATGAACTTTGAGGACATTATGTTGAGTGAAATTAGTCAGTCACAAAAGAAGAAATACTGCATAGGACCACTACTGTAAAAGACTAAGAAAAAGAACCCATACTAAATGGGTGGTGGCGGTGGTTCTTTGCTGGTTACCAGGATATGGGGGCTGTGGTGAGGGAAGGGAGGGGAAGGTGGAGCACAGGGCAGGGAATAGACACAGGATAGTTTGGGTGCTAGGGAGGGGGGGGCAATATAAGAAGGGGGAGGGAATGGAAGAACAAAGCAGATGGGAAACCATTAGGCAGGTTTGCATGGGCTAAGTGGGACAAAGGTAAATAATGATGTATGCACAACCTTGGAACAACAGGGCTCTGGGATACAGGGATTGAGACATGGTTGGAATGGGGGAAAGGGGGGAAATAATGTTAAGAGGTTTGGCTGTCTTTTGAATCTTAGTTTCCCTGGCATACCATCATAAAATAGACACTTGAGGAGGAAAGAAAGGAATAGCCAAAAATATCACCATAGAAAGCTTGTAAGCCCGTCTTCTGCCTATAACTGATTAGAATATTGAAAAAATGGGGCTACAATGTGCCCAGTGAAGGAGGCTTCCTGAGGAGCATCTGCATTACATAAGACCATAGGTGGAATCCTGAACAGCATCCAGAATCTTCTGAGGTGGGAAATTTCCACTTCAGAGGACCAGCAGATCAGCCTGGAGTGGCTAGAAGGATAGAAGATACTTCTTGAAAGAAAGACCAACAGGAAAAATACACAACAATATAGGCAGTCCAACTGATTACTACAAGAACAAGCAAGTTACTTGCCCAGGAGACATCAAGGCAAGTGGTCGGGTCCCCTCAGGGCAAACCTCCTTCCAAGACTAAGACTCAATGGGAATACATGCTCTGATTGGTGACCATGTTCGTCACTGATAAGGGGAAGTGAGGGAAAAACAGCAATGAAGCTGCAAGCTAAGCCCTACAATGTTCAATAGACTCTTGTAAACCCAGGTGGAGACCTGGTCAGCCAGCAGTGTGGCAAAACCTGGGGATTCTTGGGCCCAGAGTTAGTGACATAGCCACAGAGGACTAGAGTGGAGAGTGAAGTGTCCAGCTGATAAGAAGAGAGGGTATTTGCATAAGAACACCCACACTTGAAGATAATACCCACTTGACCTGGCTTCAATGACTAGCCGATCAGAGCTCAACTAGAAGTAGAAAGAAGAGGAAAAAGAGAGTAATCTGATACAATTCGATGAACTTGACCTACACCTATGGATGCAGTAGCTCAAAA
>NW_006408601.1:5539924-5545900 GCF_000296735.1 Chrysochloris asiatica
TTGAACATCAACCATTTCCTTTTGGTACAGTGACTGTGCACCCCACACTTGCTAATCACCCTAAGCTGCTTCTGCTATGTTGGTGGCTTTTACCCTACCCAGTCCTTTGTAAAAAGTCCCTTCATTATATTCTTTCAATCATTCTTTTCAGAAAGGAGGACCCCTGGAAGACACAGTTCTAAAAGCTATTTCACTAGTAGCAACAAAGAGAGGTCAATAAAGTAGAGTCAGAAAGAAAAGGGAACCGTGGCATAGCAGTGTTTCTATCTATAAATCCATTGTGGCAAAAAGGAAGGCCAATCCCAAATGGAGAGCTCAACCCAAAGACAACCTCCTCTAACAGCAAAATTTCAAATTCCAGCTCCGAAAGACAATTCCAATGTCCTTTTTTGGATTCTTGCCCACATCCTGCAAACTGGGAGGATGCACACCCCTAGTGAAAATTGGGATTAAGTGAGACAATCTTGAGGGAATGTTTATCATGCTCTACTTCCTCTCTAGACCTTTAAACCAGCCAAGCCCACCCACACTACAAAAACAGAACCACAGACTTTGGCCTTTTTTTGTGCAGTGTCCAGCATTGGAACAGCCCTCTTTGCTGCTAACCAGATTCCCCTTTCAATTCTTTCCTGTCCTTGATGCTTGGTTTTGAGTTTCTTTCTCTTTCCTTTTTGGCTTTGATACTACCGCTTGGACTTAGTGACTAAACACAGTTTCCCTGATTTGACTCTTGATTCTCTCTAAGGATTTTGACTTACACTTGTCACTCTGACTGTCTTAACTCCTGGCTGTGTGGGTAGGATATATCAACTTAACGACATCCCTGGCCACTGAGCTGTGATGCATGTTACTGAGTGAACATGAATATAGGTTGTATATTGGTGTATAAATGTATGTGAATGCACATTTTATAAGTGGGGGTGGGTGGGAAGTGCCAAACTGCCTGAGTCTGAGTCTCACACTTACTAGAGTACTTAGATACAGGTCATTTATCCTATATTCACCTCAGTTTCCTAATCTTTAAATATATCAAATGGAAATTAGAGAGAAAAAAATAACCTACCTTGCAAGATTGCTATATGGTTTTGTTCACTATATGCTTCCCTTGTTGGTGCAAATGGTTAACACACTCAGTTTCTAATGGAATGGTTGGAGGCTCATGTCCATCCAGAGGTGCCTAAAAAGACAGGCTAGGTGATGTACCTGTGACAAATCGGCCTGTGAAAACCCTGTGTAGTGTGCTTTTGCTCTGACATACTTGGGGTCACCATGACTCAGAGTTGACTTGATGACAATTGGTCCTGCTGTGTTTCCAGCTGTCCTTCCATTTTGGATTACAAAGTGGGATTGGATCTCCTGGCCTGTTTGTGAGTGAAAAAAGTCATGAAACTAATTTTGGCCCATAAATTATGAAAAGTGATATATATTACTTCTAACATCGAGATTCTCTCAAATGCTCTTTTCCACTACTGCAAAGTCATGTTCCAGATATGAGATGCCTGGGTTTCAGGGTAAGAACAGTATGGAACAGAGTCTCCATCAACCAGCAACGGACACGTAGCATGAGAGAGAATGAAGATTGCTGAGATTATAAACTACTGAGATTTCAGGATTATTTGTTATAACAACAAAACTCAGCCTCTCCTGACTGTTCTTACTCAGTTGTACATATTGACATAATTCATGTAAAATCCTCTTAGTATATGTTAAATGCATTGAAAATAATTGATACTAGTTATATCACCATTTGTATGAATGTGATTGTTTCTATCATTATTTGTGGTGATATCGATGTGTGTAAGTGCATGTGTTTCCTTTTTTAGACACTAGAAGTGGTGGGTGTGATCTTAAACTATAGATTTTTTCTGACCCCTAAAATTCCTAAAAGAGAGATCAGACATCAGTGTCATACACAGACCTAGTAAATATGCTCAAAACAGGAGACTCACATTATGCATTTAACTTTCACAATGCAGACTAAAGTGGGAGCAAAAGCATAGATGTTTCCTTTGGCGGTGGATTAGAGACAGGAGAGAGGCTGTGTTGGATCATCCTTTCGTACAATCTGAATGATTGTTGGTCTGTGGGGACCACAGAAGACCTCCAATTAATTATTACTGGAGAACATGAAATCGTAAACAAAATTCCTTGTAATAAATTTTTCAAATGAGACCACATGTTTTATTTACAGTACTGGCCCATTTTGGGCTTTAAATCTATGTACAAAAACAAACCTGCTTTTTTTTTTTATCAAACAGACAAGGATGGAAAGTGCTCAGTAGACTTTCTGTCGCTCCTTTCCAAGTAGGACACATGCTCTGCTACAGAGGAAGGCTGGCTCAGGTTCCATCAGCTACAAGAATAAATCAACTCATTTTGCTTTTCAGGAGAAGACTTAAGTTACCATGATCCTTCCATATTGGGGGGGGGGGGGCGGGGGGGAAGAAAGAAGAAAAAAAGCAAAACATACAAGGAATTCCACTGTGGTTCATGCTATTTAAGTTAGCATGTCACCTGGATGGATAGAAAATAAAGCATGTTAGGGGACTTCAAAAAGATTGTGAAACGATGGATCTAAAAGACAATGGGATTTTTCCATGGATTTTTTGACGCCCACTCATACGCATAGAATAAACTTCTGTAATGAAAGAAGATTCCATCAGGCATGATTCAAGAGTTAAAATCAGAAATCCATTTGATAATTCTGCAGAAAAAGTGAGTAAAAGATTCCGCCTCAATGGCACCTTTATCTTTGCCTGTAGCCACCAGTCATCTATCAGTTTGTTGTACTGTGGTGGCTTGTGTGTTGTTATGATGCTGGAAACTATGCCACTGGTCTTTTAAATACCAGCATGGGCACCCATCGTGGGCAGGTTTTTAGTAGAGCTTCCCGACTAAAACAGACTAGGAAGGAGTAGAGGCAGATCCATTCTGAATGGTCAGCCCTTGAGAACCTTATGACTAGCAGTAGACTATTGTCCGATATAATGGCAGAAAATTAGCCATTCATGTTGAAAGTTACTCAAACTACCACTAAGAAAGTGCTGCCTTCTCAAAGTAGATTTGACTTTAATGACATGGATGGAACAAAGCTTTCAGTACCTTGATTTACTAATGGACCACAGTTCAAAAAGAGAAACCATAGTTCAAAAACATACCGTTATAATAGGAACATATAATGTACAAAATATTGTTGTTAAGTGCCTTTGAGTTGGTTCTGACCCATGGTGACCCTGTATAGGGTTTGCAAGGAGCAGCTGATGAGCTGGAATGGCCAACCTTGCTGTTCAAACTAACTTTGCAGCCCAGTGCATTAACCCACAGAGCCAAACCAGGACTCCATACAAAATATAAATCTAGGAAAATTGGAAGTTGTCAAAAGTTAAATGGAGCACATAAAGATCGATATCCTAGTCATATGTGAGCTGAAATTGGCCATTTTGAATCAGACAGACATATAGTCTACTATGCTGGGTATGATGAATTGAAGAAGGATGGCATCACATTTGTCATCAAGAAGAACATTTCAAGATTTATCTGTGTATGCTGGATGTGATAGGATAATAGCTATACATCTGTAAGGAAGACCAGTTAATACTACTATTATTTAAATATATGAACCAACCACTAAAACCGAAGATGATGAAATTGAAGATTTTACCAACTTTTTCATTCTGAAATTGATCAAACATGTGATGAAGATGCACTGAAAATTACTGGTGATTAGAATATGAAAGTTGAAAATAAGAATGCTCAGTAATTGAAAAATATATCTTGGTGATAGAAATGATGCTGAAGATCACATGATAGAATCTTGCAAGACAAATGACTTCTTCATTGTAAATACCTTTTTTCAACAACATGAAAAGCAAACATACACGTGGACCTTACCATATGGATACACAGGAATCCAATTGACTACTTGTGTGGAAATACGGTGGAGATACTCCATATTGTCAGTCAAAACAAGGCTAGGGGCCACTTTGGAACATCAGTTGCTCAAACGCAAGTTTAGGCTGCAGCTGAAAAAAGTGAAAACAGGTCCATGAGAGCTAAATATGACCTTGAGTATATCCCACCTGAATTTAGAAACCATCTCAAGAACAGATTCGCTGCATTAGACACCAATGATAGAAAACCAGAAGAGTTGTGGAATGGCATCGAGAATATTATCTATGAAGAAATACGTAGACTCTGAAACTTGCTCTTGAATGCAGAGAACTAAATCAACTGGAAGAATGGATAAAGTCAAAGAGCTTAAGAGAAGGTTTCAAAGGGCAGTTTGTGAAGACAAAGTAAAAGCTTATAATGAACTGTGCACAGACTTGGAGATAGAAGCCAAAAGGGGAAGAACATACTCAGCATTTCTCACATTGAAAAAACTCAAGCCTTGGGTCACAATTAAAGGTTCCTCTGGTCAAAATAGGAATCCTGGTAGCCCTGTACGGTAAGCACTTGACTACTCACCACAAAATCAGTAGTTGAAATGCACTAGCTGTTCCATGGGAAAAAGAGGCAATTTTCTGCTCTCATAAAGATTTACAGCCTCAGAAGTCCTACACATGGAGTTTGGTTTTGTTACTATGGGCAACATATGAAATGACACAGGTAGCAGCAACACAAGATGGAAGGAATACACAGATACAGTGTACCAAAAAGAATTGGTTGATGTTTACTCATTTCAAGAGGTACCATATGACCAAGAACTGATGGTATTGAGGGAAGAAGTCCAAGCCGCACTGAAAGCATGGTTGTAAAGCAAGGATCCATGGCTTAGGGAATACAAATAGAAATGTTCAAACTGATGCAGCACTGGAGGTGCTCAGTCATCTATGCCAAGAAATTTGGAAGACAGCTACCTAGCCAACAGATTGGAAGAGATCTATATTTGTGCCTGTTCCAAAGAAAGGTGACCCAATAGAATGTGGAAACCATAAAAAAAAAATATCATTAATATCACATGCAAATAAAATTTTGCTGAAGAGAATTCAAAAACAGTTGTAATTGGGAGTTTCCAGAAGTTCAAGCTGGATTCAGATAAGAACATAGAACTAGGGATATGATTGTTGACATCAGATGGAGCTAAGTACAGAATATACAAAAAAGCATTCGACTATACAAAGGCATTTGAGTGTGTTGATCATAATGAACTATAGGTTATCGTGTGAAGAAAGGGTATTCCAGAACACTTACTTGTTCTCATTGAGGAACCTGTATGTAGACCAAGAGGCAGTGATTACAACAGAACAAGGGGATAATGAATGGTTTAAAATCAGGAAAGATGTGAACCAGGGGTGTATCCTTTCAACAGACTTATTTAATCTGTATGCTAAGCACATAATTTGAAAAGCAGGGTTATATGAAAAAGAAAGTAGCATCAGGACTAGAAGAAGACTTATTAAAAACTTGCAATATGCATATGATACAACCTTGCTAGCTGGAAGCCAAGAAGACTTGTAATACTTAGTGACCAAGATCAAAGACTATAGCCTTCAGTCTGAATTGCACCTCAAGGTAAAGAAAACAAAAATTCTCACAATTAGACCAATAAATAACAACATGATAAATGAAGAAGAAAGAGTCTTGTGGTGCTGTAGGATAAACACTGGACCACAAGGTCAGTTTGAACCACAAGGTTGGCAGTTCAAACCTACTAACTGCTACTCAAAAATTCTATACAGTGTTGCTATGAGTTGAAAATGACTCACCAGCACTTAACAACAAATGGAGAAAAGATTGAAGTTACCAAAGACTTCATTTTGCCAGGGTCCATAATCAGTGCTCATGGAAGCAGCAATCAAGAAATCAAACAAGGGAGAACAAACAAGATGGCGGATTGGGTGGACATATAGCAGAGAGCTCCGCCAACAACAACACAGAATACCCACCAAGCAGGCTCAGGGGATGGTCCCAGAACTCTGAACCACATATAAAGGAATACTTAGAAGGTTGGAAGGCTCACAGCTGGGGGAATTT
>NW_006408601.1:5548950-5562880 GCF_000296735.1 Chrysochloris asiatica
AAAAAAAAGAAACAAGGTGTTGCATTAGGCAAATCTGGTGCAAAAGACTTCTTTAAAGTATTAAAGAGCAAAAATGTCACTTTGAGGACTAAGATGCACCTGACCCAAGCCAAGGTATTTTCAAACACCTCATATGCATGTGAAAGTGGGACAATGTATAAGAAAGATTGTAGGGAAATCGATGCATTTGAATTATGATGTTGGTGAAGAATATTGACAGTACCATGGACTGCCAGAAGAGCAAAAATATCTGCCTGGGAAGAAGTACAGACAGAACAGTCCATAGAAGCCAGGATTGGAGACTTCATCTCACATACTTGGGGCATGTCGTCAAGAGGGACCAGTCCCTGGAATAGGACATTATGCTCTGCAAAGTGGAGGGTCAAAGAATAAGAAGACCCCTAACAAGATAGATTGGCACAGTGGTAACAACAATGGGCTGAAACATAACAATAGTTGTGAGAATGGAACAGTGCTGGGCATTGTTTTGTTCTGTTGACTGCATGCAACAAGAACATACAATAACCTTTAGCTTGACAAAGAAAAGCCACCTTGTGTAAATTCACACTACGTTTTACAGATTCAGAATTCATTTTAAGTATGGCCTGGGGACGGTGTCTGATCTTCTCTAACTTGAGGGGAGAAGAGAAAATCAGGATCATCAATATCAGCTGCCCAAGGCTAAATCCTAGGAGGAGATGGTCAGATAGTTTTTTCACCAATTCCGACACCAACTGTCCCTCCCAAGCACTTTCTACTTCTCTACTAGGTTTGATCATTCATTTCAACAGGCATACAGAGCTCAGACAATAATCATGATTATAGGGTTTATTAAGGAGTGTGATGTCATGGGGTGTGCATTGGGCTGCTAGCCATAAGGACAGCAGTTGGAATCCATCAGCCATCCTGTAGGAGAGAGAGGAGGCTTTCTGCTTCCATAAAGATTTAAAGCCAGACTCTACATTGCTGTGAGTTAGAATCCATTCACTGGCAGTGGCTTTGGTTTGGTAGGGTTTATGAAGTAAAAGATTACAATTCAGGTTCAGGTACATTGAGAATAGTTCTTTGAACAGGTCAGCCTCTTCTCAACTGTGCCTGCAGGCAGGTCTCTCACTGGCTCTTAGTCTATCAGCCTGAACTCTGTACTGTTTTGAAAACTGTTACACAGCTCTTTTAGCTCTATTGATTAAGTGTCCAGAGATACCCCACTTCCCTAGGGAGTCTCAGCTTGGAACTACTCAGCTCTAGCTCCATGGGTCAGCAAACTTAGCTCCACCAGGTGCTCAGAGGCACCCCACTCAACCAGCAAGCTTTCAGCTTCCAAGGGCTGGGACGTCCACTGCTCTGTGTTATGCTGGTCACTTGGTTCAGCTGCCTCTGTTGCTTCTCACCATCTGTTGCTGTCTCAAGTGACACACCTCTTTGTCTCTTGGACTGAGGAGGTACACGATAGGGATTTCAGGATACTAAAGACTCACTCCATTCCTGGCTCTTCTTTCTTGATAGTAGTAAAATCCCTCTTTTCCTTCACTGGGATGGCTCATTTAAAATGTACTGGGGTGACAAAATTAATCAACCTCCCTGTTAGGGTTCCATACACTCTATTTGCATGATGATAGTCTCCAGTCAGCATGGCCAGCTAATTAAGTGCTATGAGAACACCCAGAAGGGGACAACTGACTCAACATGGTGGTAGCAGAAGGTGATGGAATAGTTTATAGAAAGGCTCTAGAAAGTGTCATAAGTGGCATTTTTTTTCTGAGTTTCCAGAGATAGAAATACATACTCAAAGGACAAATAGGTAGTACAAGAAGTTCAGAAAGTAACTGTCCTGTAAAAGAGTTGTGGGTGTAGGTTGGCATATTCTGGAGACAAGAGCACTTGGTACAATGGGGAAAGGTAATTGGAGACGGAGGTCAGAGTCATGTCTTAGGGGGTTCACAAGTAATGCCGATGAGTTTGGATCCTGTCTTAGAAATCATGGAAAACATTTAAACCATGGATGAATGTGGTCCTATTTATGGATGAGTCATCATCCACAGAGAGGAAGTGGAGATGCAAATGAATGGGGGGGGCACAAACAGGAAGAACATTTATGAGTCAAATCAATAAGTCTCGGTAATGGTGTGGGATTGGTATGTAGTGACTGTGAGCAAGGGTTTCAATGATGACTCTCCAGTTTCCATGTTGGAAGACTGAAAAGATGAAGGTGCTAGTCACTGAATGAAGGAAGAGCATCTTCAGGAAGGGCAGACCTGGGATATCATTAGGAGCATATTCAGAAGGAAGATATCCAGGAGCTCAGTGGATCTGAGATGAAGAAGAGAGAAATCCATTCATTGGATTTCAGTTTTTGAGTGTCTACCATATGGTGTCTCCTGATAGCACAAGTTGTTAAGCAATGAATTACTAACTGAAAGGTTACTGGTTCAAATTCATTCAGATGCACCTGGCAATCTATTTCCCAATGGCCACAGGCTTGAAAACTCTATGGAACAGTTCTACTCTGCACACATGGAGTTTCGGTAAGTCAGAATCAACTTAACAGCAACTACCAAGATCACTTGGTGGGCACTGTGCTCAATGCTGAAGACACCGAGGGGTATAGTTCAAGGTCCCACCCAGGAGCTCACAGTCTCTAAGGGTGGAGGATCCCTTAGAAATTTCTTAGAGTTTAAGATTTCTATAAGATTTCTACCCACCACTCGTCTGTCAGTTTGTCTCACTGTGGTGGCTTGTGTGTTGCTGGAAACTGTGCCACTGGTATTGTTAATGCCTGCAGGGTCACATTCAGATTTCAGCTGTGCTTCCAGACTAAGACAGACTAGGAAGAAGGAAAGGCAGACTACTTTCAAATGTTCAGCTACTGATAAACTTATGCATACCAGTGAAACACTTTCATATAACACCAGAATATGGAATATTGAAACACGATGAAGCACCAGAATAGTGTCAGACATAGTTCCAGAAGATGAGACCTAAACTTGGAAAGCATTCAAAATGTGACTGAGGAAGAGCTGCTTCCTCAAAACAGAGTTGACCGTGATCACTCAAATGAAGTAAAGCTTTTGGGACCTTCATTTTCTGATGTGGCACAACACAAAATGAGGAGAAACAGCTGCAACTATCCCTTAATAATTTGAGCATGGAGTATATGAATTATGAAAATAGGAAAATTGATAATGGTCAGAAATGAAATGGCTGAAATGGACTGGAATTGGCCATTCTGAAACTGGTAATCAGATAGTTTCCTATGTCAGGAATGACAAATTAAAGAGGAATGGCATTGCCTTCATCATCAAAAAGAACAAGAAGTACAATGCTGTCTGCTATAGGATAATTTCCATATGTGTACAAGAAAGACCAGTAATACCACTATTATTCAAATTTATGCACCAACCACTAAAGCCAGTGAGGATGAAATAGAAGAATTCTACCAACTTCTTCAGTCTGAAATTGATCAAACATGCAATCAAGATGCATTGATAATTACTGATGATTGCAATGGAAAGTCAGAAAGAAAGAGGAAATATCAGTAGTTGGAAAATATGGCATTGGTGATAGAAATGGTGCTGAAGATCACATGATAGAATTTTTTGAGACCCATGACTTCTTCATTGCAAACACCTTTCTTTAATCAACATAAAAGGCAACTATATATTTAAAAAGACAATTATACACATGGATTTCACCAGATGTAATATGCAGAAGTCAAATTGAATACATCTATGGAAAGACATAGCTGGAAATCCCCATATTATCAGCCAAAACAAGACCAGGGCAGTCTCTGGAACAGAACATTAACTGCTCATATACAAGTTCAGGCTGAAGGAAATTAAAATAAGTCCTCAAGAACCAAAATACGACCTTGAACATATCCCACCTGAATTTATAGATCATCTCAAGAACAGATTTGATGCACTAGACACTATTGCCCAATAAACAAAAGAGTCATGGGATGACATCAAGAACATCATACAAACAGAAAGCAAAAGGTTCTTTAAAAAGCAGACAAGAAAGAAAAGAACAAAATGGATGTCAGAAGATACTCTGAAACTTGCTCTCCAGCACAGAGATGCTAAAGCAATGGAAGAAATGAAGAAGTAAGAGAGATGAACAGAACATATCAAAGGACAACTTGAGAAGACAAAGTCAGATATTGTAAGGAAATGCGCAAAGATCTGGAGTTAGAAAACCAAAAGGGAAGAATATGCTCAGCATTTCTCAAGCTCAAAGAACTGAAGTAAAAATCTAAGCCTTGACTTGGAATACTGAAGGATTCTTTGGGCAAAATATTGACTGCTTCAGAAGGCATCAAAAGAATATGAAAGGAATACAGAATTGCTGTACCAATAAGAAATGGTTGATGTTCAACTATTTCAAGAGGTAGCATATGATCAAAAGCCAATGGTACTGAAGGAAGAAGTCCAAGCTGCACCACAAGCATTGGCAAATAACAAAGTTCTGGGACTACAAATTGAAATCTTTCAACAAACTGATACAGCACTGGAGGCACTCACTCACCTATGCCAAGAAATTTGCAAGAAAGGTATCTGGCCAACTGATTGGAAGAAACTCATATTTACACTCATTCCAAAGACAGGTGACCCAACAGAGTGTGGAAATCATCAGACAATATCATTAATAAACACGCAAGTAAATTTTTGCTAAAGAGAATTCAAAACCAGCTGCAACAGCAGCATCACACTGACAGACAATTGCCAGGAGTTCAAGCCAGATTCAAATGAGGACATGAAACATTGCTGACATCAGCTGGATCTTGGCTGAAAGCAGAAAATATCAGAAAGATGTTTACTTGTGTTTTATTGACTATGCAAAGGCTTTCAACTGTGTGGATAACAACAAACTATGGACAGAGTATGAGTATTCTGGAACACTTATTTGTGCTCATGAAGAACTTGTATGTAGACAAAGAGACAGTCATTCCAATAAAACAAAGGGACACTGAATGGTTTTAAACAGGAATGGTGTGTACCAGGGGTGTACCCTTTCACCGTACTTAAGCAATCTGTATATTGAGTAAACAATCTGAGACACTGGATTATATGAAGAAGCATGTGGCATCAGGATTTGAGGAAGACTCATTAACAACCTCTGGTATACAGACAATACATCCTTGTTTGCTGAAAGCAAACAGGATTTATAACACTTACTGATGAAGATCAAAGACCACAGTCTTTGGTGTGGGTTGCACCTCAATGTAAAGAACAAAAGCAAAAATCCTCACAACCAATAATAACATCATGATAAATGGAGAAAAGATTAAAGTTGTCAAAGACTTCATTTTAATTGGATCCTCCATCAACACTTATAGAAGCAGCAGTCAAGAAATCAAATGTTGTATTGTATTAGGCAAATCTGCTGCACAAGTCCTCTTTAAAGCATTCAAGAGCAAAGATGTCAGTTTGAAGACTAAAATGCTCCTGACCGAAGCCATTGTATTTTCAATAGCCTCATATGCATGGGAAAGTTGAACAATGAATAAGTAAGACCTTAGAAGAATCGATGCATTTGAGTTATAGTGTTGGAGAAGAATCCTAAAAGTACCATGGACTGCTAGAAGAACAAACAAATCTGTGTTTGAAAGAGTTCAACCAGAATGTTCTCATCATCAAATATTTTGCCAGGAGGGCCCATTCCTGGGACAAGAAAATCACTATAGGTGAAGTGGAAGATCAGTGAAAAGGAGGAAGACCCTCAATGAACAGGATTGCCATAGTGAATGGGCTCTAACTTCACTACGATTGTGAGCATGGCACATGACCATGCAGCATTTTGTTCTGTTGTGCATAATGGCGCTATACTCCAGCATCAACTCCATGGTCCCTAACAACTACATAAGCTTTCTCTAAGTAATCTGAATCTTGAAAGAAGAGTAGGTGCTAAGGAGAAACAACGCAGGAGAGGCAGAGGGGACAACAGCGACGGACACATAAAGATGATAACAGTGTGTGTTCCTGTCATTGCCTGGTGCATGAGGTTGTGAGGAGTGGTTAGAAGAGTGGTTTTACGAATTATGATACTGAAGAGGACAGATAGTAGAGAGCCTTGAATGCCACTTTAAGTGGCTTTGACTATTCTTTGAAGAGTGGAGTCTACTAAAGGACTTTTAGAAGCATATGTGATTTGGGAGTCAGAGAGAGGAAGTTTAAACCATAGGAGTGAATGTGGTCTAAGGAAAAAAAAATAAAGAAAAAGAAAATAATTGAAGATTCAAGATTTGTGAATGGGGATAGGAAGAGAACTTCATAGCACCCTGCCCAAATCCTTGAATCAAGTTGAATCAAGCAAAACCAGTTGCTGTAAGATCTATTATGATTCATGGTGATTCCATATGTGTCAGAGTAGAATTGTGCTCTATAAGATTTCCAATGACTAATTTTTGGGGAAGTAGATCACCACCACTTTCTTCTGAACACTTCTGGGTGGACTCGAACTCCCAATTTTTCAATTAGCAGCCAAGTGAGCTAACTGTTTACAAAGTTACCATAATTATTTAAACAATAATGTTCACTGAGCACCGAATTTGTACCAGACACTATTCTTAGTATTCTATATGTATGAACTCATTTAATCCTCCTCACAATAACACTATTAGATAAGTTAACTGCCATTGGAACCCAGGTGGAGCAACTTTGGAGTTGATGAATCCGTACCTCTCACCTCCCTGCAATAATAACAGTTCACATCTGTGAGGGCTTCATAAGTGTCAGCCACCTCATTTGTATTATCTAATTTGATCATTATAACAATTCCATAACAGATGAGGAAATGTAGGCACAGAAGGGCACAGACAAGTTACACCGAAGTCCAGCAACTAATAAGTTGCCAAGTACAATGCAAGCATTCTGACTCAACATGCGTACATGCAATGACTCTTTTCCATTGACTCCATAAGTATTCTGTAAATACTAGTTGAATTGATAAATAGATGATTGAAAGAGTGATGCTTCTGAGATTTGCCTTCCTGAGTCCTGAAATTCAAGAATTGCCAAACCAAGCACTCTGGTGAATTTCCAGAGAAAGAGAGACATGAGATATAACATGACTGGCCCCTGCCCCACCTTTCCTGCTTCTGTAGCTAGACGGGGTGGGCATCAAAGGCTGTCGGGATTGGCAGGGCCCCTCATTGGCCTCTCATTGGCCAAGGCCCATCAGAGACACCTGTGCCAGTCTCTACTCCACTCCAAAGCTATCAAAGGCAAATCAAAGGAACCTCTTCAGAAGATCAGTTTCTGGGCATTTCTAGTCCTGATCATCAGTTGTCACATTGGCAGTTACAGTTGGGGGTCCAATATGACAGGACTGTCATAGCCAAGGCTCCTGGAGTAGACATCAGAGCAGCAGTTCCAAAGCCCAGAAAGATGCATGAGCCTCAGATGGCCTTGAGCCCTAGTGGGAAGAGAGGGAAGGTTTGGAGAGACCCCTGAGGAAAATGTTTATAGCAGAATCACTAAAGTCATGTTGCTGTCGGCAAGAAAGCTGATGTTGGCATTTATATTCCTGCCGTGGAACCACGTGATCTAATTGCCTGATGTACCTGGGTAAAATTGTTGACATGCCCACACATGTTCTTTCTCACAAATGCATGTATGCCCAAACATGCATACACACACGTGAAACCTAAATATATACACATGCCTTAATCACCCACTGAGACATTCACACATTACAAACACACCCCACACATACAGATTGTCACACAAACAAAAATATTCATATATACATTCTCCCTCACATTCACCCTCTTGTTGTTGATGTTTGTTACCATGGAGTCAGTTCCAACTCATGTGTACAGAGTAGAACTGTGTTTCATGGCTTTTCTATGGCAGTGTTGTTTCAGAATCAGATTGGCAGGCTTATCTTTTGAGGAGCCTCTGGCTGAGTTCAAACAGCCAGCCTTTTAATTATTGGTCAAATGCTTAGCTGTGTGTGTATTACCCAGAAAATACACACACAGAATACTTACTTGCCCTCTGACAAGTGTACACATGAATCCACCAACATGTCGTTACGTGCCGTCAAGTCAGTTCCAACTCATAGCCACCTTATATAGGGTTTCCAAGAAGCAGCTGGTGGGTGTGAGCTGTCGGCCTCATTGTTCACAGCCTAGTGCTTATCCTATAATGCCAAACTAGGAGTCCATCCACAGCCATACACATACCTAAAGATGCAAATATACATAACCATACACACATGGGGCATATACTCTTGATAAAATATCCTGTCTGTTTGAGGGCCTTGATCAGGTACTTCTTTATCAGACAAGTGAGTATCATTCTCATACGCAGACTTTCAGTTCAGAAATTGTCTATTATACAGATTCTGAGGTCAGCTGTTCTCCAAGTCCTCTATAGAAAAATTTAGAGAAATTGTCCCAAAATTGTGGCAAACAGAATTTATGTTAGCTCTTAGAAAGGAATTCCTGCTAGTAAGAACTATTAAAAGTATCAGTATGTTAGCATTTGTTCATTGAAGAATATTCATTAGCCAGAAATTTGAACTAACTAAAGTATAGATTTTGTCTCAGAAAATAGTTATATAGTCTGAATAAATGGAATTTTAATAATCATGACTAAGCTACAACACAGAGAGATTTATTATAATTTAGGGAACTGAAAACATTTCAATTTAAAAGACAATTAATACTGGTGTTCACTTTAGTTTAAGATTTAGCAAATGGATATAATTGGAGTATTTTGGTACCAGAGTTTGAGTCTTGTTCAAGCAACTTCTTTCATGATCAAAAGCACGTAATTGAGAAACATAGCAGGAGATCTTTTAAAACCAAAGGTCCAGGCTTCTCTTCAGGGCTGAGGTCCTCACTGCTTTGGTTTCCCTCTCCAGGAATTGTCGTCCACCTCACCCATGGTTATATTCCTCCCTGAGGGCTTCTTGCAGCCAATGGCTGATTGGTGTGGGGGTACAAAAGTCCTGCTCCTTGTCCTCGAATGGGATAATAATGCCCTTTTCCAGGCCATAAACTTCCCATGGGATCAGCTGAAGCTGATTTCCTTCATTCCCTCACAAGTGTTGTTTATGGAATAGTCCCTAATAAACCTTCTGCACACAGATCTACAGACTTAGAATCTGTCACCTGGAATGCTCACAGTCTTGTGTATCCATCCCCTTTTTCTCATAGCCAGCCCCAAACATTAGCAAGCATAACTGCACCTGAAGCCTCGCCAACTCTCATCCCCTCCATGGCTACCATTCTAGTGTCAGCTGCCATCCTCTCTCATGTGACCCACTTCACTAGTCTCCAGTCTCCACAGACCTCCATAGTCTATTCTCAACACAGCAGCAAAAGTAAGCCTATGAAACCTTCTTTCAGATTGTGTGATTTCTTTGCTCCAAACCTTTCAGTGTTTCCCATCTGTTAGGGGTTGAACTGTGTCCCACCAAATTATGTTTGCAAATTCTAACCCCAATACCTAGGGTTATAATCTCATTTGGAAATGGGTTTTCTTTGTTATGTTAAGAGGTCATATCAGTGTAGGGCGTTAGGACAAAGAAACAAGTAGAGATGAGTGTAAAGAGATGTCCTGTCAGGTGGAGCCATGCTATCCAGGAAACAGAAGTTGAAAAGAGACTGGAATTCTGCTCAAAGCCAACAGAGGGAGAAAGCTTCCTCTAAAGCCAGCACCCTGAATTCAGATTTTTAGCCTCCCAAAAGTGTTTGAAAATAAATTTGTTTGTGAAATCCATCCCCTTTTGATGTATCTGCTATGGTGTTGTTGATGTTGTTGTGTGTCCTCGAGTTGGTTCCAACTCATAGAGACCTTGTATAGGGTTTCCAGAGCAGTTGGTGGGTTTGAACCATGGGACTTACTTATCCTACAGCACCATGGTGGTAGTGATGGTTGTGTGCTGTGAGTCAGTTCTGATTCATTGTGACCCTGTATAGGGTTTCTAATCGCTAAAGCCTTATCTTTCTCCCATGGGATAGCTGGTGGATTTGAACTGCTGACTTAGCGGTTAGTAGCCCAACGTGTAACCCACTACCCAGAGGTGCTTTACAGAGCCATGTGGTTTTTGTTGTTGTTATTGTCATTGAGCCAGTTTCAACTCTTAGCGACCCTATCTATATAGGGTTTCCAAGAAGTGACTGGTGGGTTTGAACTGCTGACCTTTAGGTTAGCAATCTAGTGCTTATCCTAGAGCACCCCACAAGCTATAGAACCATGTTGTTGTTAATTGCTGTTATCCTACGGCACCACACCAGAACTCATTATAGCACCATGGCGGTGGTGGTGGTTATGTGCTGTGGAGTCGGTTCCGACTGTATAGGGTTTCTGAGGCTGTAAATCTTTATGGGAGCAGAAAGCCTCATCTTTCTCCTGTGGAACAAACAGTAGTTTCAAACTGCTAACCTTGAGATTAGCAGTTCACCTCATAACCACTACTCTACCAGAGCTCCTTTAATATTACCGCAGCAACACTAAATAGGTAAGACATCATCTTACTAAAAAAACAAAAAAAATCCAATGTCCTTACTATACCTGCAAGGACCTTGGATAGCAGGGCCCAATGCTGTCTCTCTGACTTCATTTCTTGCCACTTTCTTCTTCATTCACTTCTCTTCAACCCAGCTAGCTTTCCTATTGCTTCTTGACTACACCACACCTGCTCCTCCCTCAGGGGCTTTGCCCTTGATGTTCCCTCCTCCTGAACTCCTCCTGTGGCTTACCTCTTCACTTCATTTGCTTCTCCCAAATACTACCAATTCCAAGAGGGCTTCTCTAAACACCAGATAAGACTGCAGCTGCCCATCAACAGGGAACTGCCAGAAGTTCAAGCTCCATTGTAGTTGTTGATTCTGACTCATTGCTACCCTGTATAGAGTTTCTGATGAGCAGCTGGTGGGTTTGAACTGCTAACCTTGTGGTTCATAGTCCAGTGCTGAACCTACAGTGCCACACCAGGAGTCCAAGCTAGATTGAGAAGAGGTAAAATGAGGGATAGATAGCATTGCTATTGTAAGACGGATCTTTTCCAAAAGTAAAGAACTAGAAAGATACATGGATATTAACAAACTATGGATAATGTTACAAAGAATGTGAATTCCAAATTGCTTAATTGTGCTCATGAGAAACCTGGGCTTGTATTAAGAGGTAGCCATTTGAATAGACCAAGGGAATACTGTATGGCTTAAATTTGGAAAAGATGTGTAGCTGCACAGTATCTGTCCACTTTACTTACGATTTGTATGCTAAAGGAGAATATGGCATTGTGATTAGAGAAAAATCTATTAATAACCTGTGGTATGCAGATGACACAACCTTACTTGCTGAAAAGTAAAGATGACTTGAAGCAGTTACTGATAAAGGTCAAAGACTACAACTAGGCACAAAAAAAAACCATTTGCCCAATAAGCATCATGATAAATGATCAACAATCAATAGCCATGAAAGCAACAGCATATAGCATCCCATACAACAAAACTATAAAAGTTAGCATTGTGTGTCGTTATGGCTGTTAGGTGCCATTGAGTCAGTTAAAACTCATAGTGACCCTATGCACAACAGAACAAAATAGTGTTCAGTCCTGTGCCAGCCTCACACTGAGTGCTGTATTTGACCCAATTGTTGGTGCCACTGTATCAGTCCATCTTGTTAGGAATCTTCCTCTATTTCACTGACCCCTCCACTTTATCAAGCATGACAGCATTCTCAAGAGACTGGTCCCTCCTGACCACATGTCCAGAGTATCAGAGACCAAGTCTCCCCATCCTTTTTTCTAATAAGTATTCTGGCTATAGGTTTTCCAAGATAGATTTTTTTTTGTCCTTCTCGCAGTCCATGGTACTTTCAACACACTTCTCGAACACCATAATTTAAATATATCAATTATTCTATGGTCTTACTTAATTCATTGTCCAATTTTCACATGATATGAGGCAATTGAAAAGACTATGACTGGGTCAGGCACATCTTTGTTCTCAGAGTGACATGCTTGTTCTGTAACAATTTAAAGTGATCTTTTGCAGCAGATTTACTTAATGCATTATGTCATTTTATTTTATTTATTTATTTATTTTAAATGTTTTATTGTGAATTATGTGATAGTTTACATGGGAGAACATTAGTTTTACATTCATTCTATGGTATATCATCTCATTGCCATGGTTACAATCCCCTCCATGCAATCCTTCCCTCCGTACCCCCCAGGTCTTCAGCACACAGTCGCTCTCCCTCTCTGGATCTAAAGTCTCCAGCTGCTCCATCGCTCCACGACATCATCTCTGGCTCCATTTCAGGCATCACTGCTTCTCTAGGTTAGGTCCCGCTCTCTGTTCTTCTCCCTTGATGGTCCTAGGGACCTCTGCTCCTAGACTGAAAAGTTAATCACTTCCCTCCTTGCTATAAAACATCTACCTTTACATTTCCGACCCTCACAAACAGTCCTGATAACAATTATTCACTATTGTAGCACAATAGATCCGTCTGCATTTCATTGCATCAGCCCGGCCTAGTCAGATTGAATACTACTCACTGGAGATTCTACCTTCCTCCAGGCCCTCTGGATCTAGGTTCCCTCTTGAAAGCTTGTAAGCCAGTCACTTCTTGCCTTTGTAGCCCTCCACCCCCCATTTTGGGTAGCCAATGTCCAAGTTGCCCATCCCTGTGTACTCTGTGTGTGGAGGGCGTGGGAATGATTCTGGCTGTAAGGACTTGTTCCCCCTTTTGAGATATTGCTTCCATAGGTGTAGGTCAAGTTCATCAAATTGTATGAAAATACTTTAAAAAAAATTTTTTTCCTCTTCTTTTTACTTTTGGTTGAGCTCTGATCATCCAGTCACTGAAGCCAGGATAAGTGGGTATTATCTGCAAGTGAGGGTGTTCTTATGCATATGCCCTCTCTTCTTATCAGCTGGACGCTTCACTCTCCACTCTAGTCCTCTGTGGCTATGACACTGACTCTGGGCCCAAGAGTCCCCAGGTCTTGCCACACTGCCGGCCAACCAGGTCTTCACCCGGGTTCACAGAAGTCTATTGAACGTTGTAGAGCTTAGCTCACCACTTCATTGCTGTTTTTCCCTCACTTCCCCTTATCGGTGTCAAGCATGGTCACCAATCACAGCATGTATTCCCATTGAGTCTTAGTCTTGGAAGGGGGTTTGCACTGAGGGGACCCGACCACTTGCCTTGATATTTCCTGGGCAGGCAAGTTGCTTGTTCTTATAGTAACAGTCGGTCTGCCTATGTTGTTTTATATTTTTCCTGTAGGTCTTTCTTTCAAGAAGTATCTTCTGTTTTAGCCACTCCAGGTTGGTCTGCTTGTCCTTTGAAGTGGGAATTTCCCATCTCTGGAGATCTGTATATGGTTCAGGCTTCCACCTATAGTCTTATGTATTGCAGAGGCTCTGCAGGATGCCTCCTTCACTGGGCACGTTGTAGCCCCATTTTAGGTATTCCAATCAGTTATAGGCAGAAGAGGGACTTACAAGCTTTCTATGGTGATGCTTTTCGCTATTGCTTTCTCTCCCCCTCCAGTATCTATTTTATAATATAATGCAAGGAAAACCAAGATTCAAAAGACAGCCAAGCATCTTAATATTATTCCCCCCTTTTCCACATTCCAACCATAGCTCAATCTCTGTATCCCAGAACTCTGTTGTTCTCAGGTTGTGCATATATCATTATTTACCTTTGTCTCACTTAGCCCATTGAGGCCTGTCTAATTGTTCTCCCATGTGCTTTGTTTTTCCATTCCCCTCTCCCTACTTGTATATTACCTCCTCCCTAGCACCCAAACTATCCTGTGTCTAATCCCTGCCCTGTGCTCCACCTTTCCCTCCCTCCCCTCACCCACTCCCAACATCCCAATAATCAACAAAGAGTCCACCCCTCCACCCCCCTATAATATGGGTTCTTTCCCTTAGTCTTTTACAGTAGTGGTCCTATGC
>NW_006408601.1:5574986-5598507 GCF_000296735.1 Chrysochloris asiatica
GAACCGGGAAGCAATGGATTTCTTGCTTCTGCTACAAACTCCCCAGCTGTAAGTCTTCCAACCTTCTAAATATTCCTTTATATGTGGTTCAGAGTACTGGGACAATCCCCTGAGCCTTCTTGGTCCTGTATTCTGTGTTGTTCTCAGCAGAGCTCGTCACTACACTTCCAACCAATCCGCCATCTTTTTCCTGAAGTCCCCATTTTATTTTTTGACTACTGTTTCAATAGTGCTGATTGTTCATCCAAGCAAAATTAAGTCTTTGACAACTTCAATCTTTTCTCCATTTATCAAGATATTATTTATTGATCCAATTATGAGGATTTTCATTTTCTTTACCCCGAGGTGCAATCCATACTGAAGATTAAATTATTTGATCTTCATCAATAACTATCTCATGTCCTCTTTCAGCAAGCAAAATTGTGCCATCTGCATATTGCAGGTTATTAATGAGTCTTCCTCTAATCACATTTTTCTTCACATAATCCAGATTCTTAGACTATTTGCTCAGAATACAAAGTGAATATTTTAAATCATTCAATAGTGCCTTGTTCTGTTGAAATAACTGGCTAGTGGTCCATGTACAGGTTCCTCATGAGGACAATTAGGGTTCTGGAATACACATTCTTGTCAAAGTTATCCATAATTTATTATGATTCACAAAGATGAAAGCCTTTGCATGGTCAATAAAGCACAAGTAAGCATCTTTCTAGTATTCTTTGCTTTCAGACAAGATCCATGTGATGCCAGCAATGATAACTCTAGTTCCACATTCTCTTCTGAATCCAGCTTGCATTGCCGACAGCTCAATGTTGATACACTGCTACAATTGTGTTTTAGTTCTCTTCAGCCAAATTTTACTGGCATGTGATATTGATACTGTTCGATGATTTCCACATTTCATTGCATCACCTATCTTTAGAATGGGGCCCAAATACGGATTTCTTTCAATCGGTTGGCCAGATATTTCTCTTTCAAATTCCTTGGCATAGATGAATGAGTGTCTCCAGCACTGTATCAGGGTTGGGTTTTTTTTCCCCCTTTTAGTATGGGTATCTTTTCTTAAGCTTTTACAATAATGATCTTATGCAATATTTGTTCTTTTGTGACTGACTAATTTCACTCAGCATAATGTCCTCAAGGTTTATCTGTGTTATGTGGTGGCTTGCAGCTTCCTTGTTATTCTTCAAAGTAGCATAATGTTCCATTGTGTGTATGTACCAAAGTTTGTTTATCCATTCTTCTGCTGATGGGCAATTAGGCTGTCTTCATCTTTTTGCTATTGTGAATAGTGTTTCTATGAACATCGATGTGTCTATATGTAGTCATGCTATGGCTCGTAGTTCTTGTGGCTATATACCAAGTACAGGAATTGCTGGATCTTAAGGTACTTCTATTTCCAACTTTCTGAGGAAACACCATGGAGTTTTCCATAGCTGTTGAACCATTTACAGACCCCCTAGCAATGTAGGAGGGTCCTAGTCTCTCCACATTCTCACCAGCATTTGTTGTCCTCTGCTTTTTTTGAGCTTCACTGTTATTGCTCCTGTGAGAAGATATCTGACTGTTATTTGGATTTGCATCTCTTTAATGGATGATGATCATGAACATTTCTTCATGTTTGTTGCCTTCCTGAATGTCTTCCTTGGTGAAGTGTCTGTTCATGCCCTGTGCCCATTTTTAAATTGGGTTATTTGTCTTTTTCTTGTAGAGGTGTCGTAGTTTCCTATAGATTTTAGAAATTAGTCCCTTGTCTGATATGTCATTGCAAAAGATTTTTTTCCATCCTGTGGGTTCCCTTTTTACTCTTTTGGTGAAACCCTTTGATGCACATAAGTTTCTAAATTTTAGAATGTCCCAATCATCTATTTTGTTCTCTTTTGTTTGTGTGTAATTTTCACAATGTTTGGTAGTCTGTGTGTGCCCTGTACTAGAGCCTTTAAATTTGTCCCTATTTTTCATTGATGACCTTTATATTGAATTCTAGAATTCAATCCATGCTTAGTTGGTTTTCATATATGGTGTGCGATAATGGTCTTGTTTCAATCTTGTGCATATTGATCTCCAGTTCTGTTAGCACCATCTGTTGAAGAGACTATGTCTTCCAGCACTGTATTAGTTTGTTGAAATGTTTCAATTTGTATTCTGTCAATCCCTGGAGCCTTGTTTTCTGTCAATGTCTTCAGTACAGTTTTTAGATTTCTTCCTTCAATATCATCAGTTTTTGATCATGAAATGGTTGAACACTGGCCAATTCTTTATGTTATGTTGTTGTTGTTGTCAGGAGCCATCGAGTTGGAACCAACTCATAGTGGCCCCATGCACAGCAGAACAAAACAATGTCCGATCCTGGGCCAACCTCACTACCACTGCCACACTTGAGTCCATCAATGATGCCACCTGGCCAATCCATCTCGTTAGGGGTCTCCCTCTTTTTCTCTGACCCTCCACCTTACCCAGCATGACATCCTTCTCCAGTGACTGTTCCCTCCAGACAATATGTCCAATTATGTTATAGTGACTGTGTATTGCTTTCAATTTCTTTTGATGGTTCCTGCTTCATTCAATATTTTGCTCATAGAATTCTTCAATATTGTAACCCGGGGCTTAATTTTTTTCCTTTCAGTTCTTTCAGTTTGCCAAATGCTGATCATACTCTTCCCTTTTGGTTTTCTAACTCCAGGTCCTTGCACATTTCAGTCTAATACTTGACTTTGTCTTCTGTAATCTTTATAATGTAATGTAATTTCTGTGATGACTTTGTAATCTTTATTTGATTATTTCTTCTAGTTGCTTTAGATTCTCTGTGTTTAAGAGCAAATTTCAGAGTCTCTTCTGACATGCATTTTGGTCTTTTCTTTCTTTCATGTCTTTTTAACGACCTTTTGCTTTCTTCCAGTATGATGTTCTTGATGTTATCCCACAACTCTTTTGGTCTTTGGTCATTAGTGTCCAATGTGCCAAATCTGTTATTGAGATGATCTCTAAATTCAGGTGGAATGTACTCAAGGTCATATTTTGGCTCTTATGAACTTGTTTTAATTTTCTTCAACATTAGCCTGAACTTGCATATGAGTAATTGATATTCTCTTCCAAAGTCTGCCCCTGGCCTTGTTTGGGTTGATGATAATGAGTTTTTCTATCATCTCTTCCCAAAGATATAGTCAGTTTGATTTCTGTATATTCCATCTGGTGCGTTCCATTTTTTATGCTGTTGAAAAAAAGGTATTTGCCATGAATAGGTCATTGGTCTTGTAAAACTCTATCATGTAATTGTTAGCTTCATTTCTATCACCAAGGCCATATTTTCCAACTACTGATCCTTCCTCTTTGTTTCCAACTTTCACATTCCAATCACCAGAAATTATCAATGAATCTTGATCAAATGTTTGATCATTTTAAGACTGAAGAAGTTGGTAGAACTCTTAATTTCATCATCATTGGCTTTACTGGTTGGTGTGCAAATTTGAAAAATAGTGGTATTAACTGGTGCTCTTTGTTCATGAATGCATATTATCCTATTACACACAGCATTGTACTTCAAGATAAATTTTGAAATGCTCTGTGTGATAGAATAATACCCATACATCTACAAGGATTATGATACACACACACACACATGTTGTTATGTGCCATCAAATCAGTTCTGACTCTTGTGACCCTGGATAGGGTTTCCAAGGAGTGTCTGGTGAATTTGAACGACCAACCTTGTGGTTCAAACCTATCTTGTGGTCCAGTGCTTTATCTCACAGTGCCACACCAGGACTTCATATATATATACATACTTCAAGATAAATCTTGAAATTTCTCTTCAGTGTGTCATTGCCTGAATAGTAAACCACATCACTATCCAATTTCAAATGGTCAATAGCTGTCCATTTCAGCTCACTAATGCCTAGGATATCAATCTTTTTGAGTATTATTTCATTCTTGGTGACTTCTAATTTTCCTAGGGATTCCTGGTGTGGTGCTGTAGGATTGACACTAGACAGCATACCTCAAGGTCAGCAGTTCAAACCCACCAGTTGCTCCTCAGAAGCCCTATACAGGGTCACTATGAGTTGGAACAGACTCAACAGCACTTAACAACAACAACAATTTTCCTAGATTCATACTTCTTACTTTCCACATTCTGATTATACATGAATGCTTGCAGCTGTTTCTTCTCATTTTGAGTTATGTCCCATCAGCAAATGAAAGTCCCCAAAACTTTGTCCCATCCGTGTCATTAATGTCAATTTCTATTTTGAGAAGGCAACTCATCTCTAATTATATTTTGAGTGCCTTCCAACCTGAAGGGCTCACTTTTCAGCACTGTATCAAACAATATCCCACTGTTACTCATAGTGTTTTCAATGACTAAAAATTCAGAAGTGGCTCACCTCTTCTTCCCAGTCTGTCTTAGCCTGGAAGCTCCTTGAAACCTGACCACATGGGTGTCCCTACTGGTATCTAAATTACCAATGTCTTCAATACCAATTTCATAGCTTCCAGCATCACAGCGGCAAATAAGCCACCATAGTATGACAAACTGATAGACATGTGATGGTAGCATTTTATTGTTATTATTATTAAGTGTTGTCTAGCCGGTTCTGACCCATAGTGACCCTGTATAAGTTTTCTGAAACTGTAAATCTTTAAGGGAGCACAAAGTCTGATCTTTCTCCTGTGGAACAGCTGGTAGATTCAAACTGTTGACCAACTCGTAGTGGGTTATGAGCATTGTATAACACTGGGAAATTTAACTGCAAAAGACCTCTTTCAAGTGTTAAAAAGCAAAAATATCACATTGATGACTAAGGTACGATGATCTAAGCCATCATCTTTTCAATCACATCATATCATGCAAAAGCCAGACAATGAAAAAGAAAGACTGTAAAAGACTTTGTGCATTTGAATTGTGATACTGGTGAAGCTTACTGTGGATTACTAGGATAATGAACAAATCCATTTTGGAGGAAGCATATCCCCTTAGAAGTGAGGATGGCCAAACTTTGTCTTGCTTACTTTGGATACTTTATCAGGGAAGAACAATTGCCGGGGAAGGATTCCATGCTTGCTAAAGTAGAGGTCAGCAAAAACACTGGAAATCCTCCATAAAATAGACTAACACAATCGCTGTAAACACAGCTTCAAGCATACCAACAATGGTGATGATGGCACAGAACTGGGCAACATAAGGTTGTCACAAGCTGGAGCCAATCTCATAACAGCTGACAACATTGTAAGCCCCTGAGAGCAAAGATGTGTCTTTCTAAAGCTGCTTATCTTTTCATATAACTGAAATATTAGTTTTTATCTCTTCTACCTCGTGGTACTGAAGTGAGGATCAAATGTGTTCGGGGATGTCACACTTCTCTAGGAAACTACATAGTTCTCCACATAGGCTGAGCCTAGGAATAGGAAGGAGGGATGATAGTTCTCTTGTTCATTTCTGGATTTCAAGAATGTACGTAACCCATGCTCTACTTCCCATCTTCAGCCTGGACAGATGGCAGCCTCCCAGTGTTCTCCTGTGATCCACCAGGAAATAGGAACAGAAGGGTTAGGTATTGCTGTTTTGGATATATAGACATAGTGTTGAAGTCAGATCCACTGAATTTTTCACAGACTGTGGTTGGATAGCATCTAACAGGAGAGTCTGTGAACTGTGGACTGAAGAAAGCTTTCTGCCTAGAACATGGAAAGGCCATAAAATGAACCAACAACCAGAGGCCAGTTAGGAGCCTGGATGTCCCAGCAGATACCAGCACCAGCAGATGATACTTACTGCCATTCTCTGTTTTGTGTCCATCCCATGTTTGTTGCTTTGTAACCCTTTTCCCATGCAGAACTTAGTTAGATGCAACCACTGAGAGAAGCAAGAGAGGCATTTCTAAGATTAGAATTCTTCCAGGAGTGGATTTAGGTTGACATTCATAGAAAATAAGCCTCATGCTTTTTTACACTTGATTTTGTGGTTGGTTTGGTAGTGCTGCTGTGGTACCCTAATGGGCTTCTTTGCCTTTACCTCCAGCCCCTCCAGCTACACTAGGCACCAGAGGTATCATTCTAAGATGTACATATGACCAGGTATCTACCAGTAAGAGGTCACATTTTCAACTATACACATCTGAGTTCAAATCCTAGCGCTACCATATGTGCATTGTGTGACCTCACTTTTCTCACTAGTTAAATGATCACAGGGCCTGCCTGCCTTATGGGATGCCATTAGATTCAATGGGATAATGCAGGTCCTGGCCCAGGTTGTGTGTTCAGTTAAAATTGTCAGGTCCCTAATGGACCATGGTTATACCATATCTTTGGCTTTGTGTATATGCTTCTCCTCTTCCTCCTCCCAGAAGAAAGCCATATAATCCCTCCTACTATCACTTTACCCTCTGAGGTATCAGCTAGACCATCTCCCTCTGTGTCACCCAGAGTAGGTCTAAGGGTTTCTCCTGGGTCTACCTTCAGTTCCCAATCACGTATTTTCAGGTTACTTGTTCATATTCTTCAAGGGCTAGAAGTAATCCTTAGTCCTTGTAGCAACAGCCCTGGGCCCACTCATTTACCTTGAGTTTCCCTAATCCCAGATAGGTCTCAGGGGTCGAGAAAATGTCCACCTTAAAAGCAATAGCCGACTGATGGCACCTAACAACAACAAAAAAGGCAGTAGCAGGGAGAGGGTGAGGGGTCAAGTTAGGAAGAAGTAGGATTGCAGTATTACCCATGGTCCCTGTGGGGGAGTTCTCTACCCTGATCTATAGGCCCACAGTAGCCTGGCCTCCCAGGGGGACGGGATACAGGCTTTCTGGGTCAACTTTAATCTCTGCAAGTGGTGTTTGTCCCTTTGATCCTCAAAAAGATCAAACAAAGTTTAGTAATCAATGACTTCCTCCCTGTCTTTCAGGACAGATCATCAAACACAGCCTGCATCTCTTTCTGCCTCCCTTCCACCCTCCCTGTTTTCCAGCAAGAGGTCTTTGTTCTCAGGGCCCAGCCTTTGTCCCAGCCAAGTGGTGCAACTATGATCACATGTTTAATGTCTTTAATTCAAATCAATGTTGAGAAATTTCAACACTCAGTCACTTATGAACCCTGGGTACCTACCTCTGGCTTCGGCAGTTGGGTACAGGTGAATGCAAGGAACGCTATGACTGTCTGACTCTTGTTCTTGGAAGCACCTAGTATTGAAAGTATCAGGAAAGAGAGACACGGGGCCAGAGAACACAGATAACCCTTTCTAAACTGCTTCCCTCTTTGTGTAACTGAAATAGTATTTCTTGCCTCGCCTACCCCACAGAGTTGAAATAAGGATCAAATGAGTTAATGAATGTCAAATTTCCCTAGGAAGCCCTAAGAAATACATTGGGTCATTCTAGTCCTTCTAGTCCTTACATAAGGAGCTCTGATAGTGTAGTGGTTATGAGTTGGCCTACTAACCTCAGGGCCAGCAATTTGAAGCTACCAACTTTTCTGTGGGAGAATGATGAGGGTTTCTGCTCCCGTAAATATTTACAGCCTTAGACACCCTATATTGGGTCACAGGCAATGCTTCTGGATGAGCTAGGTGACCAATCATTATAATTTGCCCAAGACTGAGGCATTTCTTCAGATATGGGAATTTCAGTACTAAAACTAGGACATTTCCAGGCAAACTGGAATGATATGACTACTGTGGATGAGATAGCATTTGTGATATCCTTGAGTAACAGCAATAATAAAGCTAACAGTTATGGGGCAGTTGGTTGGTTGGTTGGTTATGTACCGTGGAGTTGGTTTTGACTCATAGTCATCCTGTGTAGGGTTCCCGAGGCTGTAAATCTTTACAGGAGCAGAAAACTTCATATTTCTCCAGCAGAACAGCTGGTAGTTTCAAACTGCTGACCTTGAGATTATCGGTACGACTTGTAACCACTATGCTACATGAGCTCCTTATGGGGCAGTGACTTGATATGTATTAACTAATTTCATCTTCTCTTTCTAAGATCTCTGTGCAGCAGCTACTATCATTTATCCCCTTATTAAAGATAAGCAAACTGAGGCACAGAGAGGTCAATCACTGCTTCAAAATCATAAAGTAAGTAGAAGCGGCAGTTTCTTCACTGTCGTATAGAAAGCACAGCCCATGTTAAATGCTGACATTTACTTTGAAGGAGCAAACCAGGGCTTTGAGGGGGCGATCCCACAGGTGGTGGGAATGAATTAAAATGGACAGCGAGACAAGGAAAGCTGAGGAATACTCTGGGGTGCACACGAGGGATACTTACTTTTTTTTTATGAGGGGTACTTCTTAAGTGTTTGAATTCAATGTTTCCTCTTTCCTGCTAGATCCTACCCCACTCATTTAGAGCAGTGTTTCTTCTTATCATACGAATACTTGCATAAAAATAATATTTTCTTTTTGAAGAAAGTAAATAAATTCTATACATACACTAAAAGAAACACACACATACACAAAGGTATTTTTCATATTTGTCACAACTACAATAGATGAGGCTTTCTACTCCCGTAAAGATTTACACCCTCGGAAACCCTGTACAGGGTCGCTATGGGTCGGAACCAACTCAACGGCACTTAACAACAACAACAACAATAGATAATTAGTTTAAGTTTGTTATTGTTGTCAAGTGCTGTTGTTGTCAAGTGTTGTGTCTAACCCATACCAACCCTGTATAGAGTTTCTTAGGAGCAGCTGGTGAACTTGAACTGCCGACCTTGAGATTCAAACAGATTTTGCAGTCCAGTGCATTAACCCACACCAGGACTCTGAGACTGAGAGGGGAGAAATAGCTACTTGGGGGTGACGGGGCTCAGGGTTTGAATTACAATTGAGTTTGTAGAATCCAAGTATACTTTAATTGCAACACATTGAGGCTATCCACAGTGGTGTTAGGTTATGTCAGTTCATTTGGGCAGGCATTTATTAAGGGTGTTTCTGTGCCTGATGGAGATTTGGGCAAGGATGGAGATGTGGACAAAATCTTTTTCTGCTCAAGTAGCTCCCAAACCTCAAGGGAACTGGGCAGGTGAACCATGAAAGTAGCACTTCAGAAGTTCCATCAATAAGACTGCAGGAAATGCAGAACCAGAAGGAGCTGTCCACACCTCTGTCCCCCAGATTAAAATGGGCCTTGAAGGCAAAAACTTGCCAATAGGAGAAATCGTATGGGCAAAGGTAAGGAGGGAATCCCTGGGTGGTACAAACTGTTAGTGCACTCAGCTGCTAACTGAAAGATTAGAGGGTTGAGTCCAACCAGAAGTACCTCACAAGAAAGGTTTGGCAATCTACTTACAAAAAAATCAGTCATTGAGACTGTGGCACAGAATTTTACTCTAACACACAGGAAATGACCATAAATTGGAGTTAACTCAACATCAGCTGATGGTGGTTAAAGGTAAGAAAACATGAGAGAGAGGATGATCCTGGGGCTGTTTGGAATCCTCTCAAATTGTAGCTTGGATACCAGATTTCAAGCAGAGAGAATGACGAGATTCAAGATGTTTTATGATCTGTATTAAGCACCTTTTACTTTGTACATCAAGAACCAATGGTACTGAGGGAAGATCTCCAAGTTGTACTGAAGACATTAGCATAAAACTAGACTCCAGTAACTGATGGAATACCAATTGAGCTGTTTCAACAAATGGAACCCTTTCAAAGTAGCCTACAGGGAATTTCCATTAAGATGGCAGACACTCTACATGGACCCTCTACCACAAAGATACAAGACACAAATAAAACAGATACAGATGAAAATTCTGGGACCCAGAACTCCATCCTAGGTGGATGGAGTGCTTACTGGGAGGAGAGGCCAAGCAGGGATGGTGAGAGAAAGAGACTGACTGGTGAGCAGCTGGCCAGACATGACTCCACCATCTTGTGAACAGCACTGTCAGTGGAGAGAGACCTGGCAGAGCAAATTCGCACGGGCAACAGAAAAGGTGTGATTCCTTCTTTTCCCCTTGCTTCCCTGGGGGACAGAGGTGTGGACAGCTCCTACCCTCACCTATCCCCAGCACACACCCTGCTCTCTTGGATTTCAGAGCCTTGTGGTTTGGAGCCATACCATGAGGAGGGGGCCAGCTGGATAATACATTGAATGGGCAAATGAGTAGATGCGAAGCAATGGAAGCCTGAATTAGTAAAGAGAAATCTCTCAATACTAGTATGCAAGAACATTCAGAAACAAGAGTGAAAAAAACCCAAAACCTAAGTGTTACGTAGGACACCATGAAGAGGAACAACTTACAGGTGATTAGGATTCCAGAACAGGAAGAAACAAGTACAGAGAAAATTGTCAAAAAGTTGTTGGAAGAAAGTTTTTCTAACATCATGAAAGGTGAGAAGATAAGCTTACAAAAAGCTGAATGAACCCCATACAGGATAAATTACAAAAGAAAATCACCAAAACATATCATAATCCAACTTTCCAAAATCAACGACAAGGAAAGAATCCTGAGAACAGCTTGGGAAAAGCAAAACGTTACCTACAAAGGAGAAACAATCACCTTAAGTCAGATTTCCAGTGGAAACTATGCAGCAAGATGACATATACAAACTCTGAAAGAAAAAAATCGCCAACCAAGAATCATATATCCAGTAAAGCTGTCCCTCCCAAATGATGGTGAAATTAGGACATTTCCTAACAAAAAGAAATTAAAGGAATTTGTAATGACCAGACCAACTTCACAAAAATGGTCAAGGTTGGTCTTTGGACTGAGAACCAACAACAGCAGACAGTAACCAAAGATTGTCATACATGGCAACACCACCCAGAACTCATTCCAGATACAGAAGTATTTAAAGTGGAAGAAACCTACAAGACAGAAAATAGGGAGTCAGAGCTATCAATGTACAGTGAAATTAACTACAAAGCAAAAAAGAGGGACTAGTGTAGATAACAATTTCCAAATGACAAGAAAGTCAAGTAGATTTCAATATAAAACAAACTGTTTTCAGCAGAGAAAAAAATAATAATAAATTACAGAGTAACCTCAAAGAAAAATCACAACCTGCACATCAAAGTAAAAGAAAGAGGAAAATCAGAAAGATTTAATAAACATTAACACAAAATAAATGAAAATGACAAGAAAACCCACAAACAATATGAACTCAGCATAAAAAAGTATGTGGAATAAAGAATCCAGTAGCAACACACAAAACACACAGAAAAATGACATCAATCAATTCATACCTATTGATAATTGCATTGAATGCAAATGGATTGAATGTACCAATCAAGAGATAAAAAGAGCAAAATGTATAAGAAAACAGGATCCTTCAATAAGCTTTCTACAAGAGATATATCCAAAAGATAGAGGCAGCTAAATGAACCAGAGTTTGTTTAACAAAAGAATGGTTAAACAAACTTTGGTACACACAATGGAATACTACAAAATGTTGAAAAATAATGATGAATTGGTGAAACACCTCACAACAAGGTTTAACCTGGAGGACATTATGCTGAGTGAAATTAGTCAATCTCTAAAGGACAAATATTGTATGAAACCAATGATGTAGGAAATTTAAAAAGTATTTTCTTGATAAAATAAATAATCTACGATGGTTACAGAAGGTGGCAAAGGGGTAGGGAAAACTATTCATGGGCTAGAGGGTAGACACATGTTAACACAGATGACAGGGCAGGCAATATACAACAAGAGGGAAGTTAGCAGAGGAAAGATGAAGGTAGCAGGAGACACAGGGAGGAATGCAATAGTTAAAGTGAATAGAGGTAAATGCTGCTAACTGTTGGTACATGGAGGGGATTGCAATCATGTAATAAAGCTAAGTACATAGTTTGTTGAATGTAAAACTGACTATTTACTCTGTAAATCTTCACTCAATTAACAATAAAAAATTAAAAAGCTGGAAGTGCTCACTTGTCTATGTCAAAAAACTTGGAAGACAGCAGCGTGACTAACCATCAGAAAGAGATTGATATTTGTGCCCATTCCCAAGAAAAGTGCTACAGCAGATTGTGAAAATTATCAAACAATATCATTAATATCATCCTTGCAGGGATATGCCAGAAATTCAAGTCAGAATTGGAAGAGGACGTGGAATGAGGGATATCACTGCTGATGTCAGATGAATAGTGACTGAAAGCAGAGAATACCAGAAAGCTGTTTATTGTTGTTGTCAGTTCTGTCTCTTGTTGATTTCTTGTATTAGAATGAAGTACTGCCTGGTTCTGTGCCATCCTCACAAACGTTACTATGATTGAGACCATAGTACAGTGACAATCCATCTCTTTCAGAGTTTTCCTCTTTCCCCTTAACCCTAATTTTGCAACCATGATGCCCTTCTTCAGGGACTAGTCCCTGCTATAACCTGTCCAAAGAAGTTTAGATGAAGTCTCATCATCCTTGCTTTTAAGCAGCATTCTAGCTGTACTTCTTTCAGGACTGACTTGTTCATTCTTTTGGCAGTCCATACTATAGTCAATATTTCTCACCAATGCCATAATTCAAAGGTTTTCACATATATATGAGCCAATACCCTAGCTTGAGTCTGGTGCACTTTAGTCGTGAAACTGACATCTTTGCTTTTTTAACACTTTAAAGATACCTTTTGCAGCAGATTTGCCCAATGCAATATGCCCTTTGATTTCTTGATTGCTACTTCCGTGGGCTTTGATTTTGGATCCAAGTAAAATGAAATCCTTGAACAACCTCAATCTTTTCTCCATTTATCATGGTGTTGCTAATGGATTCATTTGTGAGGATTTGTTTTCTTTATGTTGAGGTGTCATCTGTACTGAGAGCTGTAGTCTTTGATCTTCACCAGTAAGTTTTCACTTCACTTTCAGTTAATAAGGCTGTGCCATCTGCATTTCTCAGGTTATTAATGAGTCTCCCTCCAATCCAGATGCTGTATTCTTCATATAGTCCAACTTCTCAGATTATTTTCTCAGCATATAGATTAATTAAGTATATAGATACTTAAGATAATTAAGCATATAGATTGATTAAGTTTCTGTTCCCTTTTCCTTATTTTAAGTCACACAGAAATGACTACCTGTTAGTCTGTGTGCAGGTTCCAGATAAACAAGTGTTCTGGAATTCCCACTCTTTGAATGTTTTAATATACACAGTTGAATACCTTTGCATAGTCAATAATAAAACACAGGTAAGTAAAAGGTCATTACAAATGCATGAAAAAGAAACCCAAAATGGATGTCAGAAGAGGCTTTGAAACTTGTTTTTGAATGTAGAGCAGTTAAAGCAAATGAAAGAAATGAAGTAAAAGAACTGAATAGAAAATTTCAGTAAATGACTCAAGAAGACAAAGTAAAGTAGTGTAATGAAATGTGCAAACACCTGGAATTAGAAAACCTGAAGAGCAGAACCTACTTAGTATTTCTCAGGCTGAAAGAACTGAAGAAAAAATTCAAGTCTTGAATTGAAATAGTAAAGGGTTCTATGGGCAAGCACTGGACTGCTAGTCACAAATTCAGTGGTTCAAACCTACCAGCCACTCCTCGGAAACCCTACATAGGGTCTCTGTGAGTTGGAACAGACTCGATGGCACTTAACAACAGCAATGTGAAAATATGGAATGACACAGGAAGAGCCACCAACAGAGGATAAAGGAGTACCCAGAGTCACTGCACCTAAAATAATTGGTTGTCATACAGTCATTTCAGGAGGCAGGAGGTGATCAAGAACCAGTGTATTGAAGAATGAAGTCTAAGCTGCCAAACTGCACTGAAGGCATTGGTGAAAGTCAACAAAGGAATTGATGAAATATTAATTGAGATGTTTCAACCAAGGGATGTAGTGCTGGAAGTATTCTCTTATCTATGGCAAGAAATTTGGAAGACACCTGCATGGCTAGCCAACAGAAAGAGATCCATATTTGTGTTCATTCCAAAGAAAGGTGATCCAATAGAATATTAAATTATCTAACAATGTATTTAATATCACACACAGGTATATTTTGCTTAAGGTAATTTAAAAACAGTTGTAGCAGTACATTGACAGAAATTCCAGCCAGAATCAGGAGAGTTCATGGAACAAGGGGATATCATTGCAAATATTAGGTGATCTTGGCTGAAATGCAAAGAATGCTAGAAAGACATTTACATGTGTTTTATTGAATATGTAACACTTTGTACTGAAAGTGCTACTTTCCTTGTCTAGGTCCCCTTCCTTGTCTTTGGTTCCATAGGGACTGAATTTTATTTACTTTATAGTCCTGTTGCCTTGAGCAGTGCTTGGCACTAGGTTCGTGAACGAATGAATGAATGAACTCTGCTGTCTGGTTTGTATTCTCCACTTTGAGCTTCCTTCCCTGCTCTGTGCTGTTTCTGATTTTAGTGGAGGATTGAGCGTGTGCTCTGCACACAGGCCCCGAGGCTGTGAGTGTGTGTATGTATGTTTTACATCAGCCAAAGCAAATAAACAAACACATGGCAGAACCCTAGGCGTGCTGCTCCTTCACTTGGCACAGCCAGCTGGCACGTGGCTGCCCCTCCCCAGGCATCCTGCTCCTCTGGAGTCAGGATGCTGCCTAGAGGCTTGGCTGCGGATTTGGATTTGGGAAACCCCCTTCCACCTCCGCCAGCAGCAGCAGGACTCCACACACATACTCCTTATGCGCCTTTTAATTACAAGGAATTTGGAATTACTTAGTCCTGAAACTCTTTGGAGACTTGAATTAACAGCCCTAAGATGGTGATGGTCCCACTGACAAGGGCAGTGACCAGGAATGGACAGGAATCCCCGAGGGTAGATCTGATGTGCTCCTTCTTCACTATACTCATTCCAACTAATATAACTGTTCATTCCCTACTGGTTGCTCAGGACAACCCTTTGTTTCCTTCCATAAAGTGCCTCTTGGTCTATGTACAAGATTTTATGGGTTCCAAATCAAGATTGGTACTTATAGGATCTCAACCCCAGATGCCTTAATGCATTCCCCCAAATAAGTAAATGATGGCTCCAATTTGAAGTGCTTCAAGTCAGAAATTGGGGGCTGATTCTAGAATCCTACTTTATCCTTAGCCCACAGATATAGGCTCCAATGGTACCTGTTTTACTAGCAAACTGATTCATGACTCATTCTCCTTCTTTCCATCCGCTCTGCTATTGTTCTAGTTCATTACCTCATCATCTCTCTCTGGACTCATGTAACCCATCTCCTTGTCTCCAATCTCTGCTTTTTCTAATTCCTTCTCCTTTCCAGATTCCACACTGATCTTTTAAAATTATTAATCTGATCAAGTCACTACCTTACCTTAAGGAAAAGGAATAAATAAATAAATAGCCCTTAAATGGTTCCTGAAGGAGAAATTATGGACTACTACCCAATATTCATTCTTCCAACTCCCAAGTTTTAGTTGATTCTAAAAAAGAGAGACTATATTTTTCAACCTCTTTTGTCACAAAGTATGGCCATCTAATTCACTTCTGACCACCGGGATTTATTTACCTAGAAATGGACTATGTGATTTTGAGCCTGTTCTTAAAGGGAGGAATGTGCCTTTTCCTCCTTCCTGCAGGGTGAAATACAGGCATGACCACTAGAGCTGAGCAGTTGCCTGGGCCAGTAAGTGGCCCCCGGAATGGGATCACTGCAGCAGTGCACCAAAACCCTGGACTGCTTTCTCCCAAACCTTCCCAAGAGAAGCAGGCTAACTCCTCTTCTGATGAAAGCCATTGCTATTTCAGGTCTTTCTGACACTCCAGCTGATCCTAATTCTAATGAATTATCACCTACAGCAGGGGCCTGGGACATAAATGCCACCATAAGCCAGATAGACAACACAACAGAGTGATTGCCAAGCATCCAAGCATCGGGGAAACTAGAAATGAATTGGCTTAACAATTCATTTGTTTTATGTATGCAGTCATTCAAATGTTCATTTAGCAAGTATTTCTAAAGCCCCATCACATGTCAGGCACTCTGAGATACTGGGAAGAAAAAGATCAACTAGAGTTGTTCCCTTTTTAGAGATCCAACTCTTGTTGGAGCAGACATTCTAAACAAATAAACACAGCAAAATGTGATGGAGGTTGTGATGGACTGTAATATACAAATTGTGGTAGAAGAAAAAGGAGAGGGAACTCAATTTTAGTTAAGGATTTGTTCAAATCCACCTCAAAGATGAGCAGAGAAGAGTGAGTTGCATAAGCAAAGGTACAGAAGATTTGGGGCAGTCTGCTAGTTAGGGTGTTTCAGACAGCTGGGTAGAATGCAGTTCTGCTAGGATGCAACAGCCACCTCTCAGAACAGCAAAAGAAATTCTAGGGTTTAGTTGGGGTTATATCTCCCATCTTTTCTTTTTGATCTCTTATTATTGTAGTTGTTAAGTGCCGTCAAGTCGGTTCCAACACATAGTGACCTTGTATGGGGTTTCCAAGGAGCAGAGGAGCAGCTGGTGAGCTTGAACCACTGACCTTGCAGTTGAAATGGCTTTGCAGTCTGGTGCATTAACCCACAGTGCCACACCAGGACTAGAGAAATTACAGCTCCTTTCTGCAAGCACCACCTCTTAGATCTGATGTTTAGGGACAGAATGAATGTTCAAAAATGTGTTGAGTAAATTTTGGTGAAGTAATAGGTGTCCCTGGCTGTTGCAAATAATTAATATACTCAACTGCTAATCCAAAGGTTTGTGGTTCGAGTCCACCCAGAGGCAGTTTGGAAGAAAAGGCTGGCATTCTACTTTCCAAAAACCAACAATTGGAAACCAGACCAGTTCTTCTGTGACACACATGGGTCACCACGAGTCAAAGTCTACTCATAGGCAACTAAAAAGAAAGAAAAGAGAAATTGACTTGAAGCTGTTTTGTTTTTGTTTCTTTCCCTTTTTGCTACTCTCCTGTTTTAACATTCTGGAAGCTCAGGTAATATTAAAAGCATGTCAGAATCCAGTGTTCCATTGACTGAGGAATCAGATCAATGTTGTTAAATGCCATCGAGTCATTTCTGACTCACAGTGACCCTATATAGGGTTTTCAAGGAACAGCTGGTGAGCTTGAACTGCCAAACTTGCAATTAAAATGGCTTTTCAATCTGGTGCATTCACTCACAGCGCCACACCATGACTCCAGTTGGATCAATAACTTGGCATAAATAGCTCTTTCAGTGTGGATCCAGGGTACCTCAGCCCTGCCAGGAGGAGGCTCTTTAAAATAACTGCAGGAAAGTGACTTAACCACCTCTCTTTCTTAATTAGCATTAGAAGAGCACATTCAAAGCAGGAATCACAACAGTACAAGGCACAGATGGTGGCCTCTCACTAATTTTCTAGGCAGTCACTGCTATTTAATCTTGGGAAGCAATCCTCCTTCAATGGATTGAGTAATTTCAGTAGAATCAGTATTACTAGTCCTCCGAGCAGACCAAAGCATCACTTGGCTTCCCTGGCTTCCTGAAGGGCCTGAAAGCCCAGTGCCCTGGACAGCGGTCCTGTTTATTCTATAGACATGGCATGACTCGCCCTTCCTTACTCTTCTCTTCTCATCCTTCACAATTTCTTGTGCTCCTGGTATGGCGATGTAGGATCAGCACTGGACTTTGAACCACAAGACCAGGAGTTCAAACCCACCAGCTGCTCCTCATAAACCCTATACAGAGTTGCTATGAGTTGAAACCTACTAGAAGGCACTTAACAACAGCTACAACAACAAAACTGTCCAACAGAGGAGAACTCGTTGTTGTTGTTTTTAAGAGCCATCCTTTCCAACTCAGCGACGTTGTATAGGGTTTCCGAGTAGCGGCTTGTGAGCTTGAACCACTGACCGTGCAGTTCAAACCAACCTTACAGCCCAGCACACTAACCCGCAGTGCTACAACACGACTCCGGAATTCATACCTGGCATATTTCCCCCTTTGAAACACCTACCTTGTGGGAAAAGTCTCTTCAAAGAATGTCAAAGAGAGAAGAGAATTAGGCTGAATTGCCTTAGTCAGTTGATAAAGACCTTCTGAATAACTCCTCCTGGTATAGCGCTGAGGGTTAAGGTGCTGGACTGAAATGTCCATTTGAACTGTAAGGTTGATGGTTCAAACTCACCAACTGCTCCTTGGAAACCCTATACAGGGTTGCTATGATTCAGAACCAACTCGAGGGCAACAACAACATATAACTCCTCCAGCTGTTCATGTCTAAAGAGGCAAGCTGAGCTCTGGAGTGAGTTGCCCAAGAACCCACACAACACTTTCACAAAATTCGTCAGCAGTTGGAAGAGTGTGTGCTTTCAAGAGCTTTTCTCTGCCTATCCCTCGTAAATGTACTTTAAAGAGATAGAAGAATTAATCCTGTGCAGTGAACCCCAGACTCACAGATGTCATTCCATAATAAAAGGACTACTTAGAGGACACAGGCAGCTGGTCCTCTTTGGTCAAAGTATGTCAGGAGACCTGAGTAACTCTACCACTGAGATGCTGGTGGTCTGAGAAACAGCCAGGAGCTCAGGAGATAGATAGGAAAGGGCTTTTCCTTCCTTCCTAATATGGAAGCTTTGGACTTCGTGGTAGGTAGAAGCAGCACTCAGAGCCTTCGCATTTGCTTTTCCATTTCTGTACTTCATCTTTTAAGTGTGTGAGAAGAGAGTGATCCCTGGGTTGATTGAAGAAGAAAATGAGCCTGAGAACGTGACTTCAATAATATGAGACCCAGTCTATTCTCCAAGCCCATTGGCTCCCACAAGTCGTTCCTTGTCCTGCCTGCCTGTCAGTTTTTCTCATGTATGAAATGGGAGGTGTGTTGTACAAGTTGAGCAATTTCTAAACTTCGCCTATTAACAACAGATGTCTACCTTTCCCCCTCAAAACAATTCATACACAAGAGTCCAATATACAAAGCAAAACACAGCTGCTCTGGTTGAAGCTAGAGATAAGATCTCTGCCCATTTGGCCAAAACCAAGGTCCCCACCCTGAGGGCAGCCAACTCCTAAGTCTCTGAGGAAGCCCTTGGAACAATTTTCAAACATCTGGGCTAGATGACCTCTAAGGCCCTCTGATCCCACTTTATAATTCTGAAGCCAAGCCCTATGAATTAAGGAAAGCAGGAACTCTAGTCCAATGATAAATGAATTAACTGAAAATCAACATGATTAGGCCAAGATAAAGCATTGACTCTGCCTCTCTTTTGAGTCCTGAACTCTAGTCAAGTAGCAATATTTTGGTGTTGTTGTTAAATGCTGTCAGGTTGGTCTACTCATAGCGACCCTGTTTGGGTTTCCAAGGAGTGGCTGGTAGGTTTGAACTGCCAACTTTGTGATGAGCAGTCCAATGTTAGCCTAGAACACCATATTAAGACTCCTAGAAATACTTGCTGTTGTTAAGTGCCATCGAGTTGGTTTCGCCTCATAGAGGCCTTGTATAGGGTTTCTGAGGAGCGGTTGGTGAGTTTGAATCACTGATTTTGTGGTTCAAACCAACCTTTTGGTCTAGTACTTATCCTACAGTCCAAACCAGAAATACTTAGTTTTCCTAAAAAATGATATTTTGGTTTATGCCTTAAAAAAAAACAAAATTAAAACAAAAAAAAGTGACTGTTGAGTTAACTCCCACTCATGATAACCCCATGTGTGCCAGAGTAGAACTGTGCTCCATAGGGTTCTCAATGGCTCATTGCTTTTGGATATAGATAGCCAGGTCTTTCTTCCTAGTGACCTCTGTATGGACTTGATCCATCAACCTTTAAGTTAGCCAGGAACATGAACCATTTGTACCACCCAGAGATTCCTTCATTCCTCAGTTTCCCTATAAATGCCTTTTCATCTACTGGGAAGACAATTCACACTCATGTCAGACTGTTCAATATGGACATTTGTATTTAAACTGGTTCAGTGATACCTCTCTGATAAAGCTTGTCCCAGTTTTGACACTCTTTCATCTGTGTCTACATAATGTTCTGGAGGAGTCCTGGTGTGGCACTGTGGGTTAATGCACCAGACTGCAAAGCCGTTTGAACTGCAAGGTCAGCGGTTCAAGCTCACCAACTGCTCCTTGGAAACCCTATACAGTGTCGCTATGGGTCGGAATCGACTCGATGGTACTTGACAACAACAACAACAATGTTCTGGAGATTTGGTCTAGTACTTATCCTACTGTGCCACACCAGAAATACTTCTATCATGATTTATCACACAAGCATTGATGAGTTAGTCTCTTAATTTTTCCACTAGAGGGCTATCTCCATGAGGGTATATCTTCTTTACAATTTAGATCGTTTATAATAATGTAAGTATAATATAATTTCTTAGGATACCTTGCACATAATAGATATTCAAAAGATGTACTGAATGAATTGATAACAGAATGAGCACTAATTCTGGGATTGAGACGCTGGCTTCCCAGTGCCATGGTTTGGACATTAAAATAACTCATGGAGCAATTCTCATCTTGCCCTTTTTGGTGTTGCCTGATTTCCCTCCATGATTTTTCCTAACATTAAACACTAGTGAGCAATAAGCCATTCCTCAGCTAACTTAACACATCCAGCCCTATCTTCCAAGGATCAAAACTCGAAACCCACATGACAATTTCCCCCCAAGGTAAGCCGTTCAGCATAGATTGTAAAAGGAGAAACAAATAATACTCTCTTGAACTCCTACCATTATGAATGAAACTGTGTCCTCCTGGGATATTTGTTACAATCTTAATTCCTGTATTATGGTTGTAATTTTGTTTGGACATAGGGTTTTCTTGGCTATGTTAATTAGATTCTGCTCAAGTAGGCTGGGTTCAAAATTTAGTCATTTCTGAGTTATAAAAACTAACAAACAAATTAGATACAGACATGTGCACACAGGAAAAGACAGATCCCATGTGAGCCTGAGCTACAAGCCAAGGAACCAAGGAATGCTAGGGCTTGCATATAGGGAATTAACATGGATGGGACTCTGATTTGGATTCTTAGCCTCCAGAATTGTGAGAAAACAAATTTCTGTTCTTAAAAGCCACCCAATTGGGGTACTGCTGTTCTAACAACACTAGGGAATTAACACACCCATTAGATAATAGGTATTTTATGAAAATAGGATGACCAGGTACTCTATACCCTCATCATTCTTGAAGTCCTGTCTATTCTCATCTTCCACAGCACATCTGGCAGAGAGGTTATTATTTTGCAATCTAACATGTAAAATTTTTAATACCCAAATGTTCCCTATTTTAAAAAGTTTGTTGCTGTTGTTAATTGTGCCATTGATTCTGTTCCAACTCATAGTGACCCTGCATAGGGTTTCCTAAGAGCAGGTGGTGTTTGAACCACCGAACTTGTGGTTCTTACCCACCTTTCGGCCCAGTGCATTATCTTATAGTGCCACACCAGGATTCTTATCCTCATGTAAATAAATGCCTTTGAAATATGTAAGATGACGTGTTCTTGCCTTCAGAGATTATTTCCAGCTGCAGTACCATGTCCAGGTTCTACAGAGTGGTGAGAAGTGTTCAGAAGTGCCCAAAGGTGACAAGTGTCCCAATACAATGGCTGCAGTGATGTCCTATGCCAACCATTCTTGGGCAGAGTCTTGCCTGTATTGAATCTTCCTTGCTTCTTACTTGAGCCTCTTTGTGCTCTAACTTCCTCATTCAAGCTATGAACTCTGATACTGTCCAATAAATTTCTTTCTGTTTAAGTGAAAAAATCAATAGGACTTGCCAACTCAAATTTAAGGAGCAATGACTTGAAACAGGATTTTCTGGTTGGTGCATAGAGAAGCTAAAAGGAGATATAGACTGAGCCCTACCATGCTAGGGGTAGAAAAGAAGAGAAAAGGAGACCGTCATAGATTGAATTTTGTCCCCCAAAATATGTGTTGTCTTGGCCGGATCATGTTTCTCAGTGGCTTGGCAGTTATGTAATTGAGTAATATGGCACTTATGTGTTGATTGCCTGTGATGTGCTCGCATGTGATAAAACACTAAGAGGATTAAGGACAGACTGCAGTACACTGAATCCTGTCACAGTGTTGATACCATGGAAAGGAGTTTCCCAGGGGTGTGACCTGCAACAGCCTTTAGTTTATAAAGAAGCAAGCAGAGAGCGATAAAAGGAAAAAGAAGTGAGCAGAAGGAGGGGGACCTATTACTTCCAAGAAAGAAGATCCAGGACTGAAGTACATCATTTGGATCTAGGTCCCTGCACTGTGAAGCTCCTAGATCCAGTGAAGATTGATACCAAGATGCATGGAGACCTCCAAGGAATGTTGGACCTGCAGATGCTAAAAGGAGACAAGGGTCTTTCCTCAGAGCCAACAAAAAGTGCAAGTCTTCCCCTAGAGCCTGCTATCTGAGTTTGGACTTCTAGCTTTAGAAATTGTGAGAGAATAAACTTCTGGTTTTTTAAGGCACCCACTTTGGGCTTTTCTGTTATAGCAGCACTAGATAAGGTTAGACAGAGACTAAAGTGGAGGCAGAATTGGGGGTCCCTACCTCTTAGAAGAGGAATAAGATTTAATAAAAGCAGTTTAAAAAATATTTGCACCCTTTTTTGGACTTTGAGTGTGTTCCTGATGGCTTAGGAACAATAAATACCCTTTTTAGTGTTGGCTTGGGAGCTCACGGTATTCACTCATTGCAGGAAAAGAATTGGCTTGAAATGTCACCATGCCATCTTCACACCAGCTTTCAGAGGTACATTCCCACAGTCTAGCACTACTTAGAACACAATAGGACTTTACCAAGCATTATCTTGTCATCAACCTATGTCCTTGGGCCAAGATCTTGGGACACATATAAGAAAGCAGGTTGAGGGCTAGAGAAAAAGTTAAGTTCTGATATTGAAAGACAGAGTAGTAACTCCAAGTTACTTTGGTAGGATAGTGCCTCCATGACAAAATAGTCTATAGGAGAAGCAGATGAAGAGGTAAAATCTAGAGCATCTTAGTTGAGAGGTTGGTGATTTTTTTCCTAAGTCTCAACCCACCATACATCAAACCAGAGTTCAGACCTTTGAAGTACATTAATTGTACACCAGGAGCCAATCCCATCAGTTTGTCCTACTGTGATGGCTTATGTGTTTCTATGATTCTAGAAACTATGACACCAGCAGGGGCACCCATGGTGGACAGATTCCAGCAGAGGTTCCAAACTAGGAAGAAAAGGGGGCATACCACTTCTGAAGGGATGTTGTTGTTGTTGTTAGATGCCATCGAATCAGTACCAACCCATAGCATCCTTATGCACAGCAGAACGAAACATTGCCCGATCCTGGGCCAACCTCATTACTGTTGCCACGCTTGAGTGCATTGATACTGCCACCTGGTCAATCCATCTCGTTGGGGGTCTTTTTTCTCTGACCCTCCACCTTACCAAACATGTTATCGTTCTCCAGTGAGCAGTCCCTCCTGACAATATGTCTGAGGCATGAAAGACAAAGTTTGGCCACCTTGGCCTCCAAAGAGCACTCTGGCTACACTTCTTAGAAAACAGATCTATTGGTCCTTTTGGCAGCTGATGATGGTACTTGCAATATTTTCCTCCAACACCATAACTCAAAAGCATCAATTCTTCTACAGTCTTCCTTATTCACTGTCCAGCTTTCACATGCATATGAGGCTATTGAAAATACC
>NW_006408601.1:5600962-5611720 GCF_000296735.1 Chrysochloris asiatica
CCTCTGGTAGTGTAGTGGTTACGAATTGGGCTGCGAACCTCAAGGTCAGCAGTTCGAAACTACCAGCTGTTCCGTGGGAGAAAGATGAGGCTTTCTGCTTCTATAAAAATGTACAGCCTTGGAAACCCTGTACAGGGTCTCTATGAGTTGGAACCAACTCGACAGCACGTAACAACAACAACAAACCAATTTCTTCAGTCTGATATTGATCTAACGTACACTCAAGATATGTTGATAATTACTGGTGATTGGAATGTGAAAAGTGAGAAGGAATTAGTAGTTGGAAAATGTGACCTTGATAATAAAATTGCTGCTGGAGATCACATGATAGAATTTTGCAAGACCAATGATTTATTCTTTGCAAATACATTTTTCAACAGCACAAACAACTATACACATGGACCTCACTAGAGGGAAAACAAAGGAGTCAAATTTGACTCCACGGATAATGGAAAAGTTCATCATCAGTCAAAACAAGGCCTAGGGCTGACTATAGAACAGATCATCAGTTGTCCTTATGTAAGTTTAAGCTTTAGCTGAAGAATATAAAAACAAGCCAAAATATGAACTTGAGTTTGTCCCATCTGAATTTAGAGACCATCTCAAAAACAGATTTGATGCATCAGATACAAGTGACCAAAGACCAGAGGAGTTATGTGATGACATAAAAAGCATCAGGCATGAAGAAAGCAAAACATCATTTGAAGGACAGGAAACAAAAGACCAAAATGAATGTCAAGAAAGCTCTGCAACTTGCTTCTGAATGTAGAGAAGTTAATGTGACTGGAAGAAATTAGGAAATAAAAAAGCTGAACAGGACATTTCAAAGGACAGATGAGAAGACAAGTACTGTATCAAGCACTTTAGTGAAACATACTAAGATCTGGAGTTAGAAAACGAAAAGGGAAGAACATGGTCAGTATTTCTCAAGCTGAAAGAACTGAAGAAAAAAATTCCAACCTTGTTTTGTAATATCGCTCTTGAACCAACATGTACAACCGCAATTCTAATACTATGGGAACAGAGTTCTTCTAATGTTCTCTTCAGTGATGTCCCCATTGATAACTATGGTCCCAGAGAGAATTCAATCAATGAAATAATATATCAAATGTATTAATCTTATGTCAGATATACAGGAGGCATTCAATATACGTTAGGGATCCTCATTAGAAAATATATTTTTCAAGTGGACAGTTACCAGGTAGAAATCCCATTACATCAAATTCCTTCTTGATGGTTGGGCTACCTGCTCCTGGCAGCAGTTGGTTAGTATCTTAGTATCCTCATGACCATCTTGGGTAGGTCATATCTGCTTCTTACTCATTACCTCACCCTTACCTTGGACTGTCAATGGAAGCAGAGAAATGTGTGTTTCTCATTAAATTTTAACCACACACTGAAGACAAAGTGAGGTCATTCCTCCATTCAATGCAATTCCTCTCTGCTGGGAGCCAGGTTTAGTACTCAGAGTGCAAAGATAAATGGATCATGGTAGTGTTGAGCCATCAAATCAGTTCTGATTCATAGCAACCCTGTATGAAGCTCTTCATGATCTATCCTTCTCCACACCAAAAAATAATGACAATGACAACACTAATAATAAAGGGTTTATTCATTCAGTGAGTTTTAATTGTGTGACTTAGGGTCCTGGTATGGCACTGTAAGATAAACACTGGACTGCTAACCACAGGGTGGGTGGTTCAAACCCACCAGCTGTTCCTTGGAAACCATACATAGGGTCACTGTGAGGGAAAAAAACAAAACAAAACAATTGACAGCACTTAATAACAGCAGAAGATGTGTGTGCTCCTTCCTCAACATGTTCCCAAGCTCTTTATCCATAGGTATATAATGTCCTTGTCATATTGTATTGCATCTGGTTGTTTAGAAGGTCTGCTCTCCCACTGGCCAGTGCCAGAGAAGATGCCATCTCTTTCCTTTCTATGTCTGGGTATGAGGACAAGCACAAAGTAAATATCAGTTGAATTCAATCACCCTAGAAATAGCAGCTGATAGATTAGTTCCCTGGTAGAGTATGAAAGAGGTCAGAAGGGCCCCAGTGGGGGCTGCTGCTCCCATCTGGCCCTGCCCCAGCTCAATGCAAGTCTGACCAGTTAGGACATCTTTAAGCATCTCCAGAACCCAGTCCAATGGAGTTTATTCACGCTGTTAGTAGCCTTGTCTGTGAACCATTGTCTCAGCACTGAGTTCAGGATTCCACTGCATCTTGTCTCCACTGTGTGACCTGGGACATGATCAATATTACCTTCCAGGCTTCTCCCATCACTTCCTACTAGCTAAGGCACCTCTAGAGAACTCAGATTTTGATCTGGGCTTTATTGCTAGGTGCTTCCTGGTATAACCTGTTTGGGCCCAAGTTTTGAGGGACTTCTTGAGTCATTGGTTTCCTTTAATAATAGGTCCTGATTTGTTTTTGTCACATCCTCTCATTAGTGAAGTCCTGCTTTTGAGATCCAGCTGGTCTCTGGAGCTGCTTCCTGGACTACCAGATGTCAACCATCCCTGCCTTTGACAACTGAGTATAAAATCTCCACTCAGTTCTGGTCACTGATGCTACCACTAACCAGCAAGCTTTTTAAGGGCAGGGACTACCTTCCAGAATACAGACAGAACCTGCCTCACACATGTCACTGGAGAACTATTGAATGAATGTGTAGCCTTAGAGCTCACCTTCCAAAAGATAAGGAAACTACACAGTGAACACAGCATTCAAAAGTTGAGTCTTAAATCTCACTTCTGATTCTCCCAATTCTTCTCCCTTCCGAATCAGCCCCTTTTACTGACCCTAACAATTCCCAGCTTACTTTTAGCCTCCCTTCTCTATCATACCACCCCCAATTCCAAGCCTTGGACAGCTCTGCTGCCTCTCTATTCTGGCCAATCACTTTTGGCACAAGGTTTCAGAGGAGGAGTCTGCCAGTGGTGAGACAGGCCTCTAAATGGCCTGGACATTCTGGTATCCTCCCCCTTAAGCCCTGTCCTCACTGCTGACCCTGAAAAGACACCCAGGCCATTGATACTGTCTCTCCAGAGCCAAGCTTTAGTCTCAGTTCTCAACAATGACCACACAGGGTTCAGTCACTGGGCACATTGTGTGCTTTGACAGTCATACTCCTGTCCCCCGTATCTAATTCAGCCACACCCACTACCCTTCCTCAATCACACACTAAACCATTGGGACTTTGGTGGCACTCAGCACTACCCCCCACCTCTCATTCTGTCAGTTTGTTATACTGTGGTGGCTTACATGTTGTTGAGATACTGGAATCTATGCCACTGATATTTTAATAGCAGCAGGGTACATCCATGGTGGATGGTTTCAGCTGAGCTTCCAGACTAAGACAGACTAGGAAGTAGGAGAGGCAGACTGCTTCTGATTGCTTAGCCCCTGAAAACCTTACGATAGCAGTGGACCACTGTCTGAAACCAGCAAGAGTATTGAATACTGAAACATGATGAGTAGAACCAGATTATTGCCAGATATAGTGCCAGAGGATGAGCCCCTCAGGTCAGAAGGCACTCAACACATGACTGGGAAAGAGCTACCTCCTCAAAGTAGAGTTGACCATGATGACTCAAAAGTAGTAGTATAAATTTTGGGATCTTCATTGACTGATGGGGCACAACTCAAAATGAGTAGAAACAGCTGGTAATATTCACTAGTAATCAGAACAGGTGTGGTGTTGTAGGTTAATGTGCTGGACTACAAGGTCAGTTTGAACTGCAAGGTTGGCAGTTCAAGCTCATCAGTTGCTCCTCAGAAACCCTATGCAGGATTGCTATGAGTTGTAATTGACTCATGGGTACTTACCAATACCAATCAGAATATCGAATGTACAAAGTATGAATCTAGGAACATTGGAAAGTTGTAAAAAATGAAATGGTATGCGTAAAGATCAATATAGTTGGCATTAGTGAGCTGAAATGGACTAGTGCTAGTCATTTTAAATCTGACAATCATATATGATACATTGCAATCCAGCAGATTCCCTAATCTCTGGTGTCTTTGTTGTAGAGTAGACCCTACGAGTAATATTGTGCTCCATGAAGTTTTCAAGACCAAGATCTTTTTGGAAGGCAAGCATTGGGACTATCTTCTGACATGTCTCTAGGTTGGGTCAAACCACCTTTTGACTCCGCCCAGGGACTCTACTAATCTACTTCTTGTTGAATGCTGTCGAGTCTATTCCAACTGATAGTGACCCTCCTTAGGGTTTCCAAGGAGCAGCTGGTGAATTTGAACCACTGGCCTTGAGATTGGGTGCTTATCTTATGGCACCACACCAGGAGGCCCCCTTTTGTAGAATATCTCAGGTGATAGAGACCTCATTACCTCCTGAAGCCATACACTGCATCTTCACATATTATTTTCTCCCTTAAATTGAGCTGAAATCTGCCTCTATGTAACATGAAGTGTTAAATTGTCTCTCTGGTGCTTTCATCTAAACTCTCATGATCCCTTAACTTTGGGGGAGCCCAGAGCACATCTAGATAGTCTAATAATCCCCCAGTTTACAATACCTTTCTAAGGCAGCCAGAGTCCTATTTCTTTTTAAATGTCCCTTTGGGGCTAAGGAACATGCCTCATAAGAAGATAAAGTTGTGGGTTCAGAAGCCCATTTGAGGTCATTAAAATAACCCTAGTGTTTTCAAGGCACTTGTTTATGCACCAAACCAAAGAGAACATAGTCTTAGTTTGTTGGCTCGTTCTGCAGTGAGTCAGTACAGGGTCCTGTGACAGCTGAGAGCAGCTCCCCTTCTGAATTCCTCCTGGCCCGCCTCCCCCCAACTCTATGGGGGCACGCACATCTCATCTATAATATCCCTTTGCCACTGGAGTTGCTTTTTTAAATTTTTCTTACATGCAAATTTCACATAAAATCCTTCAAATGAAAACAGGTACTTTTCATTTTATTCTCATAAACAGACAACTTTCTAAATATTTAGAATCTGTATATAATGCCCTTAAACTGTTTGTTCTGAAACATAAATAGGTATCTCCATGTGTGAGTTAGTGTCTGATGCATGTCTCATTTAAGGAGAAAACATAAAAAATAATTGGAATAACTACAGTCAGGAACAATGCTTACCCAGCATGTCAGTGTCTTTTATTGTGTCTTAAAGTAAAAGCTTCAATTATAGGGTGATTTCTCTTCCACCAAACCAAAGCACAGCTCATGCTTGTTAACTCTTCATAGGACAGGGAACCCTAGTTTTAGAACATAACTCATTGTCTAGCTGTATTCCCGATGCTTAGGGGCAGTATGCTATTCCTCATTCTCCATCTTCCAATTTTATTGCAGGTAGCAAATTCCTATTCTACCCTGAAGATGGGAAGTCTGACCTCTTCCCCATCTCACACTTGCTGCTTCTTGAGGAGCAGATGAGGTGGGCCAGAGGAACACTAGAAGGTGCATATCTGTCCCTGTTAAGTTTTCTCTTCTCAGAGTCCCTACCAGGGATATCTACATTGGACCATCCACCTCTACCCATAACTGGGTAGGGGGGTTTCTTTCAGAGAAGGGTGGTATTTAGGTGCCAATTTGGATAGAGATCCAAGCCATTTTCTCCAATCGGCTTTATACTCATTTCTGTATTCATCTCTTTGACCCTAGTCTCTATTTCTTAGGCGGCTCTCACCTAAAGTATGAAGAGGAATGCAAACCTTTACTAACAAACAGAGTCTTCCAAATCCCTGAAGCTCCTCTCTGAATGCACAAATGAAATGTTATATTTTTATTGAATCCTTATGATGGAGCATAGGGCCCCCTAGTGGCACAAAAGGTTGAGCACTCAGCTATTAACCAAAAGGCTAGTGGTTCAAATCTACCCAACGGTACTTCAGAAGAAAGCCTTGGTAATCTATTTATGAAAGGTCACAGCCATAAAATGCCATGGTGCACAGTTTACTTCGCAATATCTGAGCTCCCATGAGTAGGAATCAACACAACAGCAACTGGATTGTTGTATTTTTTAATTATTGTTGTTGTTGTTGTTTTAAGATGGAGTGTACACAAGATCATTATTAATGAATGTGGTTCCAGAAGATCTAGAATATTTGTAATAAATCTGCCAGATTGTTATCTAGCCCCTGCTTGGACATTCCAGTGATGGGAAGTTCTCTGCCTTATGAGGTAGCCTTTCCACTATTGGATAATTCTGTCAGAATGTTTTGTTTTATTTTCAATATGCTTAAATTTCCTGTAATGTCAACTTATTGGTCTTATTCATTAATTTGTTCTCTTATCACACATTTAATGAGACCCTAGTTATGTGAAACACTCTGCTAGGTGCTTGAGATTGGAATACAAATGAGGAAATTTTTGCTTCTGCAGTGCAGCGAAATAGACAAAACAAAACTAAACTAAAACCCAAGTTACATTTTAGTTTACTATAATGATCATAGAGGGAAAAAAAAAAACAACACAGCACTTACCTTTCCAATTCTTAATCTTCTCCTAATTACTCATTTCTCTTAGCCATGCTGACAGTGCAGAAGGAACATTCACAACACACCCTGGGTCAACAAGACTTGGCCTTTGGTAACTGGATTAGCATGGCTTCTGTGCATGAAACCCAGGAAACATGAGATGGTGAATTTGCTTCTCTTTGCTCCTGTCTTCTGAGCCCTGCTCAGAATTTCATGTACATATCTAGTGTTGCTCTGTCCCTGAGTCAGTTCATACAAGGACGAAAGAAAGGGGCCTGTACAGCTTAGAATGGGCAATGCTGTCATAGGCTTGTATCCTGTCTTCATGAGAGGAGGTCTACTCTCTGCTATCTCAGAGATTACACTTTTATTCAACCCCAGTAAGTATTTGTTGAAATCCGGGTGTGATGCTGTAGGATAATGCGCTGAACCACAAGGTAGGTTTGAAAGGCTAGGTCAGAGGTTCAAATCCACCAGCCGCTCCTTAGGGACTCTCTGCAGGACCGACTCCATGGCACTTAACAATAACAACAACAGCAAAGTATTTGTTAGAACTTGTGTGGCACAATGGTTAAAAGACTTAGCTACCAACCAAAGGTTGGAATCCAATAGATGTTCCATGGGAGAAAGATGTAGCAGTCTGCTCTATAAAGATTGTTGTGTTGTGTTATTAAGTGCCGTCGAGTCAGTTCTGACTCAGAGAGACCATGCATAGGGGTTTCAAACCTTAACTCATCTCAGGAGCAGAAAGCCTCGGCTTTCTCCCTCAGAAAAACTGGTGGACTCTAGCCACTTACCTTGTGGTTCTCAGTCCAATGGCCTTGGAAACCTTGTGAGGAATTTCTACTCTGTTCTCTAGGGTTGCTTTGAGTTGGAATCTGGACTTTAATGTGAAATCCTCTAAATTTTTAAATCTCCTAGCTCGTTTAAATAAAAAACAAACTAATATGCAGACCAACAAAGAATATCTATAATCCAGATTTTGCCACTGACCATCACTTGGTGACTTCAGGTCAGTTCCAATACAGTTCCAGCACACCCCGGTGGTGGTGGTGTGCTATGGAGTTGGCTCCGACTCACAGCAACCCTGTACAGGATTTCCAAGGCTGTAAATCTTTATGGGAGCAGAAAGCCTCATCTTTCTCCAGCAGAACGACTGGTAGTTTCAAACTGCTGACCTTGAGGTTCACAGCCCAACTTTTAACCACTATGCTTCCAGAGCCTACATGGTACCTCTGCACAAATCAGCAAAGGCACCACCTCTAGGTAGATGTGTGGTTTATGGTGAAAAGTTGAACCTAGAATTGAAATATCACTCATCCTCTCTGCGGGACCCAATGTGCAGTATATAAATTAAATATATGAAGCTACCTGCCCCTCTTTTGGTCATTATGTTGAAGCTAACCACCCTGGAATTCCCAGACATTGACCATGTTTCTGACCTGGTTGTAAAACCTCATAGAACCCTTGACTTACCCCATATTATTCCTAGTCACCTTTAAAACTGCACATTTAATGTTTCTCTTTCCAACTAGATTAGAGACTCTGGGAGGGTAGGAAATCTCTTGTGTCCTATTCTATCCTCAGGGATAAGAACAGACTCTGCCGCCACATAAAAGCAAACCCCATTGCCATTGAGTCGATCCTGGCTCATAGCAACTCTCAGAAGGCATCCAATAATAAATATTGCTTTAGTAACAGAGAACAAAATAAACTTAGAATATGCCTGTTCCTTCTTTCGGATTTGAGTGACTCACAGATTTAAAGGCAGTTAGAACTGACTGATGTTCCCTGCACTAAATATGCCCTGTTCTTTCCACCATTCCTCACATAGCCTGGATTCCAGACTTCCTCAGCATGCTAGTTCATTTCCCTGGGATACATTTTAGTTCATCAGTGTGTGTATGTGTGTGCGTGCATGCGTGTGTGTGTGTGTGGTGGTGGCAGGGGGGCATTTATGTATTTATTTGTTTGTTTGTTTGATGAGATATCACTAGCAACCAAAGAAACACAAATTCAGGTTTATTCTGTCAGGAACTTTGCATCTGACACATTATTCAATCCACACAACAGTCTTCAAGATATGGATGGCTATTCTATTTTATTAGAAGGGGCAACTGGGGGCTTCTGGAAGTTATGTAATTTGTCTAACCAAACTCACATTCTTTGTAAGTAGAGAGACTTGGATTCAAAACTTAAATTGTTCTAACTCGCCAAAGCTACTCTGTCTCTACACTGTCAGGCCTCTGTGCTTCATTGAATTATATTAAACCACAAAGTCAGGGGCTATCTTGGGTTGAAATATCTAAAGCATGAATGAGCTGAGATTTTCCAGGCATTAAAGGGTCAGAATCAGTAGTTGGGTCCATTGAGAGCAAAGAAACAGGCCACTCCATCCAAAACCATGCCTTAGACTCACAAAGGGAACGATGTCTTGGGTCAGGACAGCTGCAAGGATGTTTATGGGAAGAAAACCTGGCGGAGACAATATCCTGCGCACCGTCAACACCCCTGAGCCCACACTCTGTTTATGGCTACAACAGCAAAAAGCTAAACAGAAACTTGTACTTTTTCTTTTTCCTCGTAATAGCTTTTGGAATTTATCTTAGGACAGAGAAGAAGGTTGATGAACTACTGCTTTCCACCCACAAAAACCAAACAAGCAACAAAGCCCAAACCCCTCAAGGAAATGTGAGCCGAGGAACCCCAGTCTCTGTCAAGTTTCCAGTTCAATGGCTTTAGTCATTGTCAGTGATCACATGAAGAGTTTGAGTTTGGGAGTGATTGTTTTCATTCTGTCTTGTTCTGAAGGATATTTCTAAAGAGATGGAAAAAGGAATGAGGCCAGAATTATTCTTATAGGCAAGGCTTACTGAACAAGACCCTAAAACCTCAGCTGGGAAAAAAAAACCCAAAAATGATGTTTACAGAACCAACAAGCATGTTTTTTTGTAGTTTCCAGTCTTATTTTTAGCTTTAAAAAGTTTACAATTAAGGCAAACACATTAAAATAAATTTTGTTTTATTTTTTTGCAAAAGCAAATTAAAAAATAGATAGACATTCATTCTGGTCTCACTTTCCTCACCTAAATACTCTGCATTTGTGTTTCCGTCCCATTTTTTTCCCCTCTAACTGATTGGATCACATGGTTTTAATAATGCCTGTATAAGTCTGTATCATTAACAACCTGCTATATGCAGGTGATACAACCTTGCTTGCTGAAAGCAAAGAGAACTTAAATTTTTTACTGATCAAGATCAAAGATCACAGCCTCCAGTATGGGTTATACCTCAATGTAAAGAAAACAAAAATCCTCACCACTGGACCAATAGATAACATCATGATAGATGGAGAAAACACTGACCTTGTCAAAGAATTCATTTTGTTTGGATCCACCATCAACACTCACAGAAGCAGCAGTCAAGAAATCAGATGATATGTTACATTAGGCAAATCTGCTACATAAGACCTCTTTAAAGTGTTCAAGAGTAAAGATGTCACATTAAGGACTAAGGTGTATATAACCCAAGCCATGGTATTTTCAATAGCTTCATATACCTGTAAAAGTTGGACAATGAATTAAGAAGACCATAGAAAAATGGATGTCTTTTAGTTATGGTGTTGCAGAAGAATATTAAAAGTATTATGGACTGCTAGAAGAACAAACAAATCTATAACAGAGCACAGCCAGAATGTTCCTTAGAAGTCAGAATGGTGAGACTTCATCTCTCATACTTTAGGTATATTTTCAGAAGGGACCAGTCCCCAGAGAAGGGCATCATGCTACGTAAAGTGGAGGGACAGTAATAAAGAAGAAGACCCCAAAAAAGATGGATTGGCATAGAGGCAACCTATGGGCTCAAGCTTATCAAAGATTATGAGGAAGGCCCAAGACTGGGCAGTGTCTCATTCTGTTGTACATATGATAGCTATGATTAGGAATCGACTCGAGGGCACCTAACAAAAACAACAAGTCTATATATTTCTAGCTGACAAACAAATATTAGTTTCTACTACCTTCAAGGGCTGCATAATATAGCTGCATTATTTTGTTACTCCAGCATTTAGGCTACATTTTTATTAATGCATTAGATTGTTAGTATTATTGTAATAGGCTGCTAGTGTATTTATTATTATTTAAACTTAGTAGTGCTGTAGGATCAACACTGAACTGCATACCACAAGATTGGCAATTTAAACCCTCCAGCTGCTCCTCGAAAACTCTATATAGGGTAGCTGTGAGTCAAAACCAACTTGATGGCACTTAACAACAACTACAAAAACAAATAGTTTGCATATTTCTATA
>NW_006408601.1:5611820-5612444 GCF_000296735.1 Chrysochloris asiatica
TTGTATCATCTGCATATCACAGGTTGTTAATGAGTCTTCCTCAATACTGATGCCATGTTTTTCTCCATATAACCCCGCTTCTCAGATTATTGGCTCAGCATACAGGTTGAATAAGTATGGTAAAAGAATAAAACCTTGTCGCAAACCTTTTTTAAATTTTCAAACATTCAGTGTTCCCATGTTCTGTTCTAACAACTGCTTCTTGGTCCAGGTACAGATTTCTCATGAGCACAATTAAGTGTTCCAGAATACTCATACTTCACAAGTTTTCCATGATCCACACAATCGAAAGCCTTTGTGCAGCCAATAGAGCACAGGTAAACATCTTTCTGGTGTTTTCTGCTTTCAGCCAAGATCTATCGGACATCAGCAATGATATCCCTCATTCCACAGCCTCTTCTGAATATGGTTTGAACCTCTGGAAGTTCTCTGTCAATGTATGATTGTAGCCATATCTGTATTACCTTTAGCAAAACTTTACTCGCATGGGATATCAAAGAGATTGTCCGATGATTTCTGCATTCTATTGGGTCACCTCTCTTTGGAATGGGCACAATCAGTTGGCCAGATAATTGTCTTCCAAATTTCTTGGCAGAGATGAATGAGTGCCTCCTGTGCTGCCTC
>NW_006408601.1:5613174-5614338 GCF_000296735.1 Chrysochloris asiatica
CTTCATTTCTTCCATTTGCTTTAGCATCTCTATGCTGGAGAGCAAGTTTCAGTGTCTCTTCTGACATCCATTTTGACCTTTTTCTTCTTTCTTGTCTTCTCAGTGACCTTTTGCTTTCTTCCTATATGATGTTCTTGATGTCATCCCACAACTCTTCTGGTCTTTGGTCTTTAGTGTATCAAATCTGTTCTTCATAAGATCTTTAAATTCAGGTGGGATCTATTCAAGGTCATATTTTGGCTCTCATGGACTTGTTTTCATGTTCTTCAGCTTCAGTTTGAATTTGCATATGTGGAATTGATGGTCTGTTCCACAGTCTGCCCCTGGCCTTGTTTTGACTGATGATATGGAGCTTTTACATCATCTGTTCCCACAGATGTAGTCAATTTGATTTCTATGTATTCTATCTGGTGAGTTCCATGTGTATAGTCATCTCATGTTGTCTAAATAATGTATTTGAAGTGAACAAATCATTGGTTTTGCTGGGTAAGAAATTAAAAATCTTATGAATACAATTGAAATATTGTCTGATATAGTGGCAGAAGATGAGACTCTCAGGTTGAAAGTCACTCAAAATATGACTGGGAAAGGGCAGCCACCTCAAAGGACTGTTGACCTGATTGACATGGATGGAGCAAAGCTTTCTGGACTTCCATTTGCTGATGGGGCACAACTCAAAGTGAGAAGAAACAGCTGTAAACATCCGTGAATAATATGAACATGGGATATACAAATGATGAATCCAGGTAAATTGGAAGTTGTCAAAAATGAAATGGAATACAGAAATATAGATATCTCTTGACAATAGTGAGTTGAAATGGTCAGGTATTGGCCATTTTGAAAGGGGAAAATCATGGTTTACTATGCTGGGAAAAAATTTAAGAGGAAATGGCACTACAGTCATCTTCAAAGAGGGCATTTCAAGATCTTTCTTGAAGTACAATGCTGTATGTGAAAGGATAATATACATATGTCTATAGAGAACATTAGTTAATACCACTATTATTCAAATTTATCACTAAAGCCAACATGATGAAATTGAGGAGTTCTACCAATTTCCTCTGGTAGTGTGTTGTTGTTGTTGTTAAGTGCCGTCGAGTCGGTTCCGACCCATAGCGACCCTGTACAGGATTTCCGAGGGTGTAAATCTTTACGGGAGTAGAA
>NW_006408601.1:5622802-5663273 GCF_000296735.1 Chrysochloris asiatica
GAGAATTACAAGTAAGTTTCTGTTTTGTTATTGTTAAATGCCATCATCGAATCGGTTCTGACTCATAGAGACTCTATGTAGAGTTTCAGAGGAGCAGCTGGTGAGTTTGAACCACCAACTTTGCAGTTCAAACTGACCTTGCATTCCATTTCATTAACCTACAATGACACACCAGGACAAACCATAGGAAATATTAATTAAAGTAGAATTATATCCTAGATTCTTACCACTAGAAAGGAACATCAAAGTTTCTTAGTTAAAACTTCCAATCGACGATGGGCTGCTTTATGCTTGTGATTGATGAGCATGTTCAGTTATTGGAAGCTCTCTCCTAATTGAGGCAGCTCTTTCTGTTTCAAAGAATTGTAATATCTTCCAATCTGTACCTTCCCCACTGCAGAAGCAAGAGAAAAAAATCTCACCTTTCTGCCCATAAAAGGTGATCACTATTCCCCCATACATGAAGAGAGCAAAAAGTCATTAAGAAGACAAGAAAGAAGGAAAAGATCAAGATGGATGTCAGAAGAGACTCTGAAACTTGCTCTCCAGCGTAGAGAAGCCAAAGCAAATGGAAAAATTGAAGAGGTGCAAGAGCTGAACAGGAAATTTCAAAGATCAGCTCGAGAAGATAAAGCCAAATACTATAATAAAATGTGCAGGGATTTGGAGTTAGAAAACCAAAAGGGAAGAACACGGTCAGTATTTCTCAAGCTGGGGGAACTGAAGAAAAAATTCAAGCCTCGACTTTCGCTATTGAAAGATTCACTGGGTAAATTATTGAATGATGCAGAATGCATCAAGAAAAGATGGAAGGAATACACAGAGTCATTGTACCAGAAGGAAATGGTTAATGTTCAACCATTTCAAGAGATACCATATGAACAAGAGCCAATGATACTCAGAGAGGAAGTCCAAAATGCATTGAAAGAAGTGGCAAAGAACAAGGCACCAGGAATTGATGGAATAAGAATTGAGGTCTTTCAGGAAAGTGAGGCAGCACAGGAGGCACTCACTCATCTCTGCCAGGAAATTTGGAAGACAACTGTCTGGCCGACTGATTGGAAGAGATCAATGTTTGTGCCCATTCCAAAGAGAGGTGACCCAACGGAATGCGGAAATCATCGGACAATCTCTTTGATATCTCAAGCAAGCAAAGTTTTGCTCAAGGTAATACAGAAACGGCTACAGTCATACATTGACAGAGAACTTCCAGAGGTTCAAGCTGGATTCAGAAGAGGCCGTGGAACGAGAGATATCATTGCTGATGTCCGATGGATCTTGGCTGAAAGCAGAGAATATCAGAAGGATGTTTACCTGTGCTTTATTGACTACGCAAAGGCTTTTGATTGTGTGGATCATGACAAGCTATGGACAACATTGAGAAGTATGAGTATTCCAGAACACTTAATTGTACTTCTAAGAAATCAGTACCTAGACCAAGAAGCAGTTGTTCGAACAGAACATGGGAACACTGAAAGTTTTAAAATTGCGAAAGGTGTGAGACAGGGTTGTATTCTTTCACCATACTTGTTCAACCTGTATGCTGAGCAAATAATACGAGAAGCTGGGTTCTATGAAGAAAAACGTGGCATCAGGATTGGAGGAAGACTCATTAACAACCTGCGATATGCAGATGATACAACCTTGATCGCTGAAAGTGAAGAGGACTTGAAATATTTACTTATGAAGATTAAAGAGCACAGCCTTCGATATGGATTGCATCTCAATGTCAAGAAAACAAAAATCCTCACCACTGGACCAATAAACAACATTCTTATCAATGGAGAAAGGATTGAAGTTGTCAAGGACTTCATTCTTCTTGGATCAACTATCAACACTCGCGGAAGTAGCAGTCAAGAGATCAGACGACGTATTGCACTGGGCAAATCTGCTGCACAGGAACTTTTTAAAGTATTGAAGAGCAGAGATGTCAGCTTGAGGACTAGGGTGCGCCTGACCCAGGCCATTGTGTTTTCAATAGCCTCATATGGATGCGAAAGCTGGACAGTGAATAAAGAGGATCGTAGAAGAATTGATGCCTTTGAGTTGTGGTGTTGGAGGAGAATACTGAGGGTGCCATGGACTGCCAAAAGAACCAATAGATCTGTTTTGGAAGAAGTGCAGCCAGAGTGCTCCTTGGAGGCCAGGATGGCTAAGCTTCGTCTCTCCTACTTTGGACATGTAGTCCGGAGGAAACAATCGTTGGAGAAGGATGTCATGCTGGGTAGGGTGGAGGGTCAGAGAAAAAGAGGAAGACCTCCAACGAGATGGATCGGCCAGGTGGCATCATTGATGGACTCGGGGGTGGCAGCGGTGGTGAGGTTGGCCCAGGATCGAACATTGTTTCGTTCTGCTGTGCATGGAGTCGCTATGAGTCGGTTCCGACTCGATGGCACCTGACAACAACAACAAATTCCCCTATTCAAATTAAGGAAATAATTTCAAAGCCATTATTTTGTGTAGAATGAGCACCGAACCTCAAGGTCAGTTTAAACCTAAGGTCAATAATTTAAACTCACCCGTCACTCCTTGGAAACCCTATGTATATGGGTAACTGTGAGTTGGAACCGAGTCGATGACACTTAACAGCAACAACAATCATTGAATACATATTCTCTGGGAAATTCCTGTATGTCAAACACTTTACTCAGAACTGCAGATGGATGGTAAAATAGCATGCAGACCCCCTGCCTTCAAGAGTATTTATTCTCATGTAGAACATGGTTTGGAAAGATTTATAAAATAGGCACCTTTGGGATGGGAAAGGCAGCCCTGGGGAAATCTCACTGAATCTGGGTTTAGAACGTTGATGTAGCAAAAGGCCTGGAAGGCATTTTAGGCAGAGGACAGAGTGTGTAGAGGCCCACGGAGGTACCACCAGAGACACAAACCCAACGAACTAGCATTGCAAGCACCATGGGGTCTTCTCATGCACATCAACATAAAGCATTTTCTGGTTGATTTTCCTGTCAATTAAAAAAGCAAAGCATACCCCAGGATTAAGGAGCTCTGGTAGTGTAGTGGTTACAAATCGGGCTGCAAACCTCAAGGTCAGCAGTTTGAAACTACCAGCTGTTCTACAGGAAAAGTATGAAGCTTTCTGCTCCCGTAAAGATTTACAGCCTCAGAAACCCTGTGCAGGGTCGCTATGAGTCAGAACCGACTCCAGGGCATATCACAACAACAACTTTAGGATTAAGAAGCAAAGACATTGTCTAGACACTATTTCTTAGAGCAGGTGCTAAGGATTATTGGTTTTTCGTTTTGTTTTGTTTTGAGTGACAAAGGCTTACACTGAGAGGAAAAAAGTTTTCTTTATTCAAATATATTTAGAAACACAGGTCACACAAAAGGAGCTCTCGTGGTGGCAGCATTGGACTGGTAACAGCAAGGTTAGCAGTTCAAGCCCACCAGTCACTCAGTAGGAGAAGATGACACTTTATAGCCTTAGGAACTCTATACAGCATTGCTATGAATCAGAACCAACTTGATGGCGCACCACCACCACCAAGGTCAAACAAAGATAAATATTGTATAAACACCAATGTCTTCATTGCAGGACTTCTTAGAGCCATCCATGGGCATATCAGCATTGTCATTCTCTTAGGGGCATCATTACAGGAAGAGAGAGGGTTTCTGAAGGCAGCTGGTGGGTTAGAATTGCCACCAACCTGTGGTAAGCAGTCAACTACTTATCCTACAGCTTCACAACAGGATTCCTTATAAAGGTTGTTGCTTTTTATAGTGCTGTCGAGTTGGTTCCAGCTCAGAGACCCTGTATACGGTTTCAAGGAGCAGCTGGTGGATTTGAAACACCAACCTTGAAGTTCAAACTGACTTTGTAGTCCAGTGCTTATCCTACAGCACCACACCAGGACTCCTTATGGAGACTGTTGTAGTTAAGTGCTATCAAGTCAGTTCCAATTTATGATGGTAGTTATGTGCAGTGGAGTCGGTTCAGCCTATCTAGGGTTTCCAAAGAGCAATTGGTGGGTTTGAACTGGTAACCTTATGGTTCTCAGTCCGGTGCTGATCCTACAGTGCCACACCAGGAGTCAGGAGTCTAGAATCCGAACATCAGATTTATTGATTCTATCCCAGTCTCTGAAGAGGAATTTTTTCCTAGCTTCTTATGATGCGCAGCAATTCTTGGTACTCTGGTTTGTAGATCACGCTGATCTCAGCCTCTCTCCTTACATAGATGTATTCCCTCTGTGTGTCTTTGTGTCTCTTCTTCTTGGTAAGGACACCAGTCAAATTGGGGAGTTCTTGTGTGGCACTGCAGAAAAAGCACTGGACTGCTAACTGCAAGGTTGGTGGTGCAACCCCAACCTGGAAATCCTAAACAGGGCTGTTATGAATCAGAACAAACTTGAGGGCACTTAACAACAACAACAGCTAAGGATAGTTTAGGACCCACGCTGTTCCAATATGACCTCATGGTGATTTAATAGATAGCATCTTCAAAGACTGTTTCCAAGCAAACTTCATTCACAGGTTCTAGGTATTAGGACTTCAACATATCTTCTGGGGAACAAAGTTCAATATATAACAAGGCCCTTCACAGAAGGCCTGTTAAAAGCCAAGCACTGAGCTCTCCTTCCACCTAGATGAGTGTGGTTGTGGGGTAGAAATGTGTAGCCTCAAACACTACCCTGAATGTTTCTCCCTGCCGGTAGTCACACTGAAGAGAGAATGATGTAGAAGCCACCCAAGGGAATTCAGTGTTGAAAGTAAACAATGATCAGTCTTGACTTGAGTAGCAAAGAGTTTCAAGATGACTTGTCTAAAGAAAAGCAGCTATGGATTTGACTTGGATTTCACTTAATTCTCTTAATGGGAAAATCTCTAAAGAGCACAGGAGGAAGAGAGATTTTTATTGTCTTTCTTTTTTAATGATAACAGGAGACATCATGAAACTGGAAGGGGGCTTTCTTGTGGGTGCTGGCACTATGTTCCACAAGAAAGACTGGCTGAGTCCCAGCTCCCCATGAAGGAACTCGTGAGAAAACGAGGGTGTAGGGAACAATAAAACTTCTGCACAAGGGCATGTGTCTTCAGAGGGAAAACAGGAGCAGCTGAGGGAACCGCGCTCTTGATAAAATCAAGATTTATGTGTTACTGTGACCTGGGGCCTCAGGACAAGGGAAAGGGGAGGCTGCCTTGGTGAAAGAATCTTTTCTAAAAAATCTCGGGCAGCTTATATCAAGTAACCCATGCCCTTTGCTATCAGTTCAATTCAGACTCACAGCAGTCTTCTAAGACAAAACAGGACTGGCCCACGGTTTTCCAGGTGTGGTGCTGCAGGTTAATGTGTTGGACTGCAAGGTCAGTTTGAATCACAAGGTTGACTATGAGTTGGAACTGACTCCAAGTCATTTAACAACAACAGTTTCCCAAGGCTTTCATTTTTACGAAAGCTCACTGCCATATCTTTCTCCTATGGGCTAATGGTGGGTTCAAACTGACTACCTTTAGGTTTGCAACCAAGCACTTTAACCTCTGTGCAACCAAGTCTCCTTGGAAAGCTTATGTTGTTGTTGAGTGCCATTGAGTCAGTTCCGATCCATAGCGACCCTGTATAGGTTTCCAAGGAGTGGCTGGTGAGCTTGAACCACCAAACTTGAGATTCAAACCAACTTTTTGGTCCTGTGCTTGTCCTATGTGGTTGTTGTTAAGTGCTATCCAAGGAGCAGCTGGTGAGCTTGAACCACCAACCTTGCAGTTCAAATGACTTTGCAGTCTGACGCATTAGCACACAGCGCCACACCAGGACTCCTAAAACACCACTATAAATTTGTACTATGCCTTAGTTTTTAAGCTAATCATCACACTATGCAAGTAGCAGCGTCGACAGCAAAGGGCCAAATGGCAAGAGTATGATGTATTCAACTGTTTGTCTGCCAGCAACTAGGAGCACCAACCCTGCCCAGGGTCCTGACTTTGTGGGCACAGCTGTTTGCTCATCTAGTGCCTGTGGGTTCTCACCTCCTTGGTTGCTCTCAGGTCCCATCCCAGAACAAGGTCACACCTGTAAATTAGGTCTCACAGACCCAGGAGAAAGCCTCTAGCTTCCAGACCTGGGTTAGCCTTTGCTGATCTTATCCTAGACCTGGCCTACAGGGATATTCAGAGCCAAGGAAATCAAAATCCTGCCCAGTGCATTCATGGACTTAGACAGTGTTCAGGATAAAAAGCTGCTCTGGAATCCGTAATATTCTTGACTAAGTCACAGGTGAGTGACCTGCTCAAGGCCACACAGCTGACCTTAGAGAGAGTCAGAGCCTGGTGTTTTGATTCTCATGCCAGTTCTCTTGCCTGGGTTTACAAAAGAATAGGCCTAGGTATAAATGCACGAGAACCCCTGGTCATGGCCCCCCAGGCCACACAAACACACTGTGTTAGAGCTAGAGGAGAGAAGCATGACCGCCAATCTGACTTCTACTGCAGTAGACCAGACTCACTCAGAGATGGAGCACATCAAAACTGGGGCTGTTGTTACTACCACTCATTGAATAGGTGACTGGCTTCCTAGTACAGGATTTTCTTTAAGTAATTCATTTTATGGTATAACTCTCCTGGTCAAGAACACCCCCCCCTGAAGCTCCCCATTATCCAGCGTATTAAGCACCTTAATAGTCTAGGTTCAGGCAAGAAAATAGAGCCTTTGCAACATTGTGGGGAAGGACATATTGGAGTTGTCATGGTAGAGTTCTGTTCTTCCATGCTAGATTGTTGTTAAGTGCCATCATGTCTGTTCCAACTCATAGTGCTCCTGTATAGCGTTTTGAGGCTATAAATCTTTGCAAGAGCAGAAAGCCTCATATTTCTCCTGTGGAATGACTGGTGGGCTGGAACTGCCAACCTTGTGATTCAAAGTTCAGTACTTATCCTACAGAGCCACTGAGCTCTCATGCTAGATACTGGGGTTCAATTCCCAGTCAATGTACCTCATGTGCATGTAACCGCCAGGAGGCTTACATGTTGTTATAATGTTAAACAGGTTTCAGTGGAGCTTCCAGACTAAGAAGACTGTGAAGAAAGACCTGGTGATCTTCCAAAAATAAATTAATAAAAACCTATAGATGGTCTGATCTGCAACTGCCCGTGGAGATGATGCAGGACCAACGGTGTTTCATGTATTGTGCATGGAGCTTGCATGAATTTGGATTGGATTCAATGGCAATGGAAAAACAACATACTATAGAAACAAGGAATTTAATATAGAAATTGTTGTTGTTGTTGTTAAGTGCCGTCGAGTCGGTTCCGACCCATAGCGACCCTGTACAGGGTTTCCGACGGTGTAAATCTTGGCTTCCACAAACAGGGGAAGTGAAGATCTTAAGCTACCATCTAAGTGTGATACAGTAGGTTCTATTTGTTGTTGTTGTTAAGTGCCATTGAGTTGGTTCTGCCCCATAGTGACCCTGAACAGGGTTTCCGAGGCTGTAAATCTTTACGGGAGCAGAAAGCCTCGTCTTTCTCCCATGTAGCAGCTGGTAGTTTCAAACTGCTGACCTTGTGGTTCACAGCCCGATTCATAACCACTACGCTACCAGAGTCCCATTAGTAGCAGGCATATGCACTAGAAAGAAGCCTAATGAACTGAAGGGGGCAGTTCTTCAAACACTGAAATCACCTAGTGGAAGCTTGAGAAGTCTGGAAGCATACTTTGTCTGACCACTAAAACTTTCCAAAAAGAATGATCACTTCCACCTTCCAGATCTTACGTAACATCCTCTCATGGGCAAACTAATCTAAAATCCTTCAGGGGATGGGATTCTTAAAAGCAGTCCATCATTAGAAAGATGTGGTAGTGATCCTTCCTATAATAACCAATCAAAGTTGGTTCAAATTTCTCAGCTTAATTTTGAAGGATCTTTACAGAGTAACTCTTCCTAGGATACCCCTTCCTAGACAGGTAAGGACTCAGAAGTCGGTTCTTCATGCCAGAGTAATGATTTTATAGCTCAGAGTATCACAAGAAGTATCCTATAGGGTCATCATTCTCCTACCAATGTTAACAGAGAAGTTAAATAAGTTGATTCTGCTAAATAGCCAACTAGCTACCAAATATCCCTGGCAGAAAATTAGGTCCTATGGCTCCAGGGCCCAGAGAGTTTTTAACCACTGAGCTACCTCTTGTACTAGAAAGTGGGAAACCCTAAAAGCTTAAAATACATGTGTGGAATGTAGATTTAAAATCTGATGCTAACCTGAAAGTGTATAGGGGAAAACTAACAAATACAGAGTGAGTTATTGCAGAAGAAATACATATTTGTAGTTAATGTGATTTTACTTTCTTTTCTTTTTTTCATAAACCACCAACTTGCAGCAATTAGGTTGTAGTTACAGGCAGCTTAGAGAAGGATGTTTTGAATTAACAACTAAATTGTCAGGTTTCTTTGTGAATCATTTTATTGTTGAGCACATTTGGAGGAAATCAGTCCCAAGGGAGGCCCATTTGCCATTCATTTTATTCTGCTAAGCAGATGACTTTCCCACAAAGCATTCCTCTTCCTTTCTTCTTGCCAGCCCTCAGCACTTTGACCACATTTCCTCAGGCCACCAGGATTGTGCTCAGAGAGCCTCAGAACTGGAAGGGACCTCAGAGAACAGGTCATGGGGGCTCGTATTTGTGCAAGATTCCGTCTTCAATCCCTATCAAATGAGGTTACATAGACTCCACTGGATCACTTACCATAATAGGGACAATGCGAAGAAATGGTACAAGTTCAAATCCAAGTTTCCCCATTACTAGCTCTGGGACCTCAAATAAATTCTGAAAACTCTCTTTCAGTTCTTTCATCATGTAAATTTTCAGAAATCAAGTGAGGGCTTGGTGACTGTAACCAAGCAAAATGCCTATTACAGATCCTGACTCACACTGTTGTTGTTATGTGCCCATAAGTTGATTCCAACATGGACCAAACTTATATAGGGTTTGAGAGTGACTGGTGGGTTTGAACTCTTGACCTTGTGGTTAGCTGTCTAGTGTTTATTCTACACTTGTCATTGTTGTTGTTAAGTACCATGGAGTCAATTCCAATGCATAGCGACCCTGTAGAGGCTGGTGGGTTTGAACTGCCTATATTGTGACTCAAACAGATTTTTTGGTCCTGTGTGTTATTCCCAACATTACACATCCCTGAACTCTTTGTCTCTGTATCTCATACATCACAGTTTGTAGTCTCCACGATCTACAAGTGCCCTACTTTGCCAATGAACCTTATACAGGGTCATAGTTCTACAGAGAAGACCAGCTGGGAAGATGGTGAAATTTGTCCTTCATGTCATTCCTTTTTCTATTCTCCCTCCAGTTTCAACATCTTTGTGCCTTCTCATGTCCCTGACTCACCTATTCTCGGATGGGTATGGGTTTGTTGTTGTTAGGTGCCATCGAGTCAGTACTGACTCCTAGAGACCCTATGCACAACAGATTAAAACACTGCCCGATCCTGGGCCAACCTCACAATTGTTGCCACACTTGAGTCAATTGATGCTGCCAGGGAGAGTCATATTGTTGAATCTTGGTCAGATACCCACATACATTGCCACCTAGTCTCTTCCTGCTCATTGTGATCATATGTAGAACACAGTAGTGCGGCCCTGTAGGGTTTCTAATGCTGTAAGTCTTTACAAAAGTAGATCACCATGTATTTCTCACATCAAGTGGCTCGAACTGCCTGACTTTCAGTTAGCAACCAAGAGCTCTAGCCACTGCACTACTAGGTCTCAGTTAGACTCTATAGAATAGAAGCTATTGAGAGGAAAGTGGACTTTCAGATGTCTCTGATAAGGCCCTACAGGAGCAACTTCCTCCTGGATCTATAGTGCTAATCCTCTCACCCAATTTAGTGGAAGGTGGGGGGGGAGAGTCCCTGTTATTCCTTTGTCTTCTTTGTCTGATGTTAAGGATAATTTTATTTCTCCAAGTGTTTTTGATTTTCCAGGACACATGAGCTGACTCTGTGAATGAGCAAGAACCAGTATCTATTCATGTAAATTCCTCATAAGCATCAGGACTTATTACCAAGAGAGGCCAGTGTTGGGGCATCAGCTAAAGCATATCTCTCCCCATTTCCTTGCCAGTTATTGATGCATTTGTCAAAAATTAAGGCAATGTTCTAAATCATAAATATGGTTTGAAGACTTCAATGTGCACTCAAAATATCTAAATCTATATAGAGATTTGAGATTAAACTGGGGCTAGATTTCTGAGAGTTCATATACTTTGTGCCTGTGAAGTTTCCAGGCCAGAGTTTAAATGTGTTGACCTGAAACGCCAAACCAAACCAAGCTCACTGACATCCAGGTGGTTCCAACTCACAGAGGCCCTAGAGGACAGGGCAGAACTGCTCCAGAGGGTTTTCCAGACTAAACATCTTTACAGAAGCAAACTGATTGCTCTGTCAGTTAAGCACTGGTCTGCTAACAAAAGGATTGGTGGTCCAAACCCACCAGTCATTCTCTGGCAGAATGATGGAACAGTTTGTTTCCTTGAAGATTTACAGATTTGGGTCATTAAGAAGTAAATTAAACTCAGACTTTTGAAATGGACTAAACTGTCCTTCTGTGTTCAGGATAGAATGGAAGAAGTACCTCTGCTGGTTTCTACCTCTGGGAACAGAGTGAGTTGAGAGGGTACACTGATCATCTTACCTACAGTACAGGGCAATGCTAATGGGATGGAATTTGGTCCATTGCTTCGAGGACACAGAGTCCAAACTGTTCCCTATTTTCTGTGCCAGGATCTCAAATAGTAGTCTCCGTAAATGTCATTTTTATTTATTTATTTGTTTATTTTAATCTTTATTGGAGTCCTTATGATAGCATCCTAGTGCTAAGAATGGCCTTATCAAAGAACTAACTAATTTATTTTGAGCCCTTATTCTTTCATAGATACTTTATAAATGTTCTGATCATTTCTCCTGATAAAACCTAAACTTCTAAGGTAGAATTTATCTCTCCCCCTTTTTACCAACAAAAGTACCAAGATGCAGTAAGTCTTGAGGTACCTGTCTGAGCTCCCAGAGGCAGGTCACGTGGCCACTGCAGTACTTCTGCATTCTTTCTACTACAGCGTGCCACATAGCGGTGTCTGACAAGGCCCTAGATCCTAAGTAGAGAGCAGGAAGGTTGGAATAGGTGAAATAACCCAGCCTCTAGACAGATCTGTATTCAAAATCTGTTCATTAGACTCACCAGCTGTCAAACCTGGGACAAGTAAATGGTCTTCCTGAGTCTCAGAGTTCCTACTTAGGAAACAAGGATAATATTCTTTATTTACAAAATCTCCATAATGATGAAATGAGGTTAACATGTGTGAATGCTCTGTATGTAGTTTTTGTGTAAGTGACCTGAACTCAATTCAGGCTCTCGACCTTGATTTCAAAAAGGAATCTGGGGGCAAGGGAGGGGGGACAAGAACATGAGCATGGAGCACAGAAAGTGGGAGGATTCAATATCTAGCCTGGGGAAGGGGGTCTTCTAAGACTACCTCCCAGGATTCTGATCTCTATAGGGAACTGGTAGAACTGGAAAAGTAGACCAGAAGGTTCTTTGTGCCCATGTTTTAATTTGGTTGTTGTTAAATGCCATAAAGTCTATTCCAACTCATAGTGACCCTGTTTAGGGTTTCTGAGGAGTATTTGATGGGTTTGAACTGCTGACCCTGTGGTTCACAGTCCAGTGCTGATCCACAGAGCCACGCCAGGAGTCAAAGATCAAATACCCCACTGTGCACAATGTCCAAGGAAGACCAGCTACAGATGCCCCCATCTTCCCTGATTGTATTTGTTTGTCTATTGCCGTCTTTACAGGCAACTATAAAAAGTATTTTTACTCCTCATTTATCCAACAATAACACCATGCCCCCTAAATACTTGTTTTATTATGACCACAATCAAAGCTGAAAACAATTTCATTTTCTCCCTTTGAAGTCCTTGGAAACAATTTTAATATCATAATAAAGTGAGGCAGCAGAGCGTTTGTGTCTTAGAGACAGGAGACAGGGGATTTGAAGCCAGGGAGCCAGAAGTCAGAGCTGGGTCTGTGCCTGGGGAGCTTCCCTCCAACCTGTGCTCCAGATGGCTTGGGAAGCATTTCAGCAGGCTTTTTGCAGTGCTTGTTTCAGCAGACTCTGACCATACAGGAAGGCAAAGCATGGATTCACTTCACTTGGATGAAGGTAAAGGAAAAAGAACCATGCAGGATAAATCTGGAGCTTCAACAGAACCCAGGCCATGGTGAGGAGGGAAATTGATCCATTCCAAGGGGATAGTACCTCCCTGTGCTACCAGCCCAACAGGGAGGCTTCTCCTACATCTTCCACCGAGCAAATGGGACCATCACACCCACTACCCCAAGTCAGAAACCTGGGTCATCTTAAATGTTCCTGTGCACTCATTTCTCTTCAAGTGTTAAATCTTATTCCTTTCTGGGGTTTTTCTTGAATTCACACCTGTATGTTTCTACTCCAGTGCTGCCATCTTTGTTCAGGCATGATCTCACTCATCTCTTACCTCAACTATGACCTCAGTCCCTGATCAGTCTTGCCTCCATCCACTCTTTTTCTACAACATCAGGTCCACCTTAACTTTTAGCTTAAAGCCAGGATGGCCAGACTTAATCTCTCATACTTCAGACTTATTGTCAGGAGGGACTAGTCCCTGAAGAAAGATATCATGTTTGGTAAAGTGGAGGGTCAGAGAAAAAGAGGAAGACCCCAATGAAATGGATTGGTACAGTAGCAGCATCAATGGGCTCAGGCATAACAACACTTGGGAAGTTGGCCCAGGACCAGGCAGTGTTTCATTCTGTTGTGCATAGGGTCGCTAGAGTCAATACTGACTTGATGGCCCCTAACAACAGCAACTTAGATCCTCCAGCATTTCCCAATTATCTCGAGGATTATGCCCCACTTTCTTAGCCTGGTGCACAAGTCTCTCAGTGATTTAGCCTCTGTTTACCTCTTGAATCTTATGTCTCATCACCTCCCCTTACACACTAGGCTCTAGTTTCTTTCTGAACTACTGACATTTGAATCAGGTTCCACTTCCTTGCAGGTGGTACAGTTTTAACTCTGTCTGCTTAATAAATGCCTTACCCTTCAAATCCCAACATCTCCTCTTCTGTGAAACCTTCTCTGGGTGCTATTCTGTATATATTTTTCAGGCTGTCCTATATTCATTTGCTTATATATAGGTTTTATTCCTTCTGAGTACATACTGTGTGCATAGTTTCTCAAGGAGTACAAAGCTCCTTCAGGAAGGTACTTCCATATCTTTCTTAGTCATCTTTGTGGTCCCTTGTGACTGATACAGTCCTGGCACATGATGGGAAAGAGATGAAGAAGAAAGGCATTCAGAAAGGAAAGGGGGCAGGAAGGATAAGAGGGAGAGAGGAAAATCAGGGGAAGTCTTTTCTTCCATGGGAGAGACCTGGGGTTCACTCCTGTCCAATGTCTCTCAGGCTCAGGCACCACCTCTCTCTGTCAGCAAAGGCTGTCATGTTTATATGATGTGGAACAAATTTCAGGAGAGCTTCCAGACTGAGACGAATTGAAAGAAAGTCCTGGAAGGCTACTTCCAAAAATCAGCCAATGAAAAGTCTATGAATCACAACACTCAGATCCATTATGCCTGAGATTAGGGGCCAACTCACAGACAACTGACAATAACAGTAACTGTGAGGCAAGAGAGTGATATGTTCTCTCCTGAGGACCCAGAAGAGGAAAGGAGCAAACCAAGTGGTGGAAATGAGGTATTGGATGATGTCATGACATCTGTATCTTTCCCTGATGCATTTGAGGCATCCTATTTGTTTGATTTGTACCACACAGGGGTGATTACTAAGTGCTTGACTACTCACTGAAAAGTGGGCAGTTTGAATTCATCCTAAAGTTCCTTGAAAATATACCCCTGGCAATCTGTTTCTGAAAGGCCACAGATTTGAAAACCCAATGGAGTGGTTCTGCTCTGTGTACATGGGTCTCCAAGAGTCATCATTGACTCAAGTGAATAATAACAACCGGGCATTCAGAAAGATGGCGATTTCTGCAGGGCACCCAGAGAGAAGTTTTGAGTTCTACACCCAGGTGGGCATGGAGACAAGGGAAGGCCATTCTGATACCCAAGGATTAGACTCTTGTAAGACAGCGCATGGGGTGCTCAGGCACACAACAGAGGAGACTTTTTGTTTTCTACAGAAGCCAGAGAGACCATCAAGGAGGAACGGATTCATCTTGAAACATGAGCAGGAATCTCTCAGCGTGGATAAGGAGCAAGGGCATTCCAAACAAAGAATAATAAGTAGATTTCAGCCTTGTCAGGCCATGGCCTTCACAGATTTCCCCAATTACTGGGCCGTGATGCCTGACCCCTATACACCACTATGGTAAATGCAGTTAGAATTACCCATCACAGTCCCTTGTATTCCTGCCTGTTACCTCAGGACAGGGACATAAAACCCGCTCAGATAAGGGACCTGTGTGTTACTAGCAAGCTTGTCAATTATCCCTGGACTGATTTTCATGCCTGTTTCTTCTCAGCAACAACACTGAGGCTACTTCCTTTTATTGATGCCTATTGTACTGTCAGACTTTGTTTACAACACAATAAACTTACAGACACTTAAAATTAATGAGCTTCTCATGAGTATTCACAAACACATGAAAAATGAGCAGGTAGCAAATTATCTATGGGCCTCTCTAATCTGTACTTATGTAAATATCCAGCTTTCAGTAGGTTGGAATTGTCTAGATGTTCCTAGTCATTTGTCGTGGTATGTCAGCTTAATGGCATTCTGTGTTCACTTATGGGTCACCATATCCCATGAAACTGTCTAAATGGTTTGTCTGTAACTTGCACTTCCAGAAATTCACCCACTCCTGGAGGTGCTCTAAGTATTTTATTCCATTTAGTCCTAAAAAAAAAAAAAGAAAAAAGAAAATTAACTATTGAAGTTGTTAGTAATGAGGGAAACTGAAAGGTTAAATGACCTGTCCAAGATGCACTGGAGGAAGCTGAGGCATCAGGATTCCCACTCAGATGTGTTAGATAATAATGCCACTGCTCTTTGCATTCCTCTAAGTTGGTGTGGTCTGAGAGAGTAACAATGAGCCACATGAGGCAACTGAGCACTTGAAATTGTACTCATCCAAATGACATAGGCAGTGTGTAAAATACACACTGGATTGTAAAGACTTAGAACAAAGAAATTAATTATTGTTAATGTAAAATAGCTCCTTAACAATTTTTACACTTATTACCTATGGAAATGAAAATATTTTGATTATATGGGGTTAAATTGTTGTTGTTGATGTTAGGTTCCATAGAGTTGGTTTTGATTCATTTCAACCTTATGCACAACATAACAGTACACTGCCTAGTGCTGTAACAATCTCACAATCATTGCTATTCTTGAGCCCATTGTTGCTGCGGCCTTGCCAATCCATTTTGTTGGCGTTTCCTCTTTTTAGCTTCCAAGCATGATGTCCTTCCACAGGAATTATCTCCTAATCAGATGCCTGAAGTATGAGAGATGAAGTCTAGCCATCCTGGCTTCTAAAGATCATTCTGGCTTACTTCTCCCAACACAGATCTGTTTGTTCTTCTAGACGTTGTTTATAGTGCTTTTAATATTCTTCTCCAATACCATAACTGAAAAGCATCAATTCTTCTACAGTTTTCCTTATTCATTGTTTAACTTTCACATGCATATAAAGGTATTAAAAAAAACATGGCACCTTAGTTCTCAAACTGACGTCTTTGCTCTTGAACACTCTAAAGAGGTCTTGTGTAGCAGATTTGCCTAATGCAATGATGTTTTATTTCTTGACTGCTGCTTCCATGAGTGTTGGTAGTGAATCCAAGCAAAATGAAGTCTTTGACAACTTCATTTTTCTCTCCATTTATCATGATGTTATTTTTTGGCCCAGTGGTGAGGTTTTTGTTTTCTTTACATTGATGTTAACCCATACTGAAGGCTGTGGTCTTTGTTCTTCATCAGTAAGTATTTTAAGTCCTCTTCACATTTGGCAAGGTTGTATCATCTGCATATCACAGGTTGTTAAGAAGTGTTCCTCTAATCCTGATGCCACTTTCTTCTTCATATAAGCCAGCTTCTTAAATCATTTACTCAGCATATAAATTGATTAAGTATGGTGAAAGGAAACAACCCTGATTCATACCTTTCCTGATTTTCAAACTTTCAGTGTTCCTTTGTTCTGTTTGAACAACTGCCTCTTGGCATATAACAGGTTTTTTGTGGGACAATTAAGTGTTCCAGAATACTCATTCTCCTTAATGTTGTCCACAGCTTGTCATGATCCACACAGTCAAAAGTCTTTGCATAGTCAATAAATCACAGGTAAACATCTTTATGGTATTCTCTGCTTTTAGCCAAGATCCATCTGATGTCAGCAATGGTATCCTTGGTTGCACATCCTTGTCTGAATACAGCTTGAATCTCTGGCAGTTCAATGTCAACGTGTTTTTGCAGCCATTTAAAAATTATCTCTAGCAAAATTTTATCTGCATATGATATTAATGGATTATACTAATATCTACCTGTCTGCATTTTAATGTTTTTAATGTGACTACTAAACTAGCTAAACCAGTTGCTACCTAGTTGATTCTACTGCTGTTGAACATCCATAAATGACTAGTTGTTGTTGTTGTTAAGTACCATGGAGTAGGTTCCGACTCATAGTAGGGTTTCTGAGGCTATAAATTTTTATGGGAACAGAAAGCCTCATCTTTCTTCCACAGAACGGCTCATAGTTTCAAACTGCCAATCTTTAGGTTAGCAGCCTGATTCATAACCACTATACTCCCAGAGCTCCTTTATGTGACTAGTAGAAAATTTAAAATTCAACTTAAGGTAGAACTTTTCAAAGAGGCTAGTTTCTTTCTTCTTCTTTTTAATCAAAATCATTAGCAAAAAAGTGAAAAAAAATATAGGTTCAAATTCCCAAAAAGCTTATGCAGAATGAAATTGTGATGTCCCTTAACACTGTGTAGTATTTCACATTGTCCAAAGGCAGGTCAACCTCAAAGATGATCAGACCATTCTGCAAGGCCCCCTTTCCAACTTAGCCTGTAGCATGACATCCAAATTCTACAAAATGGCATGGAAGTTTCTGTGGCTTTTGACATCCTCTAAAACTTCCCAGCTTAATTTCCCAAGACCAACTTTCCATTGCACGAGCCTCTCTCCACATTGGGCTCCTCATCATTTCCCAAACAAGGCTTTTTCACATCTCTGAACTTCGGTTTATATGATGAGAAGGGATCAGTCCCTGGTAAAGTGAAGGGGCTGGGAAAAAGAAAATCCTCAACCAGATGGATTGGCGCAGTGACAGCAGAGATGGGTTCAAGCGTAACAATGGTGAGGATGGCACAGGACTGGGCAGTGTTTTGTTCTGTTGTCCATAGGGTCACTATAAGTCTGAATGGACTCAACAGCACCTAACAGCAATAACAATCAATCAATTAATAATGCACTTATCACTAGCTCCACCTGCATATTGTTTCACCTTCATATGCGAGCCAATGATCATTTCTACATTATGAACAAAGTTCGTGAGTCCATTAAGGAATTACTGCCAAAATGATTCCAGCTATTTCAACTTAAAATAGAGCACCCATTAAATTGCTTCCTTATTAAAACAAACAAAAAAACAAAAACAACCGACAGGCTTTCCTTCTTTGGATTGCAAATAACAGAAAATTACTCAAACTCACCTCTGTTGCTAAGTTCCAATGCATAGTGACTTTGTAGAGGGTTTCCGAGGAACAGTTCATGAGTTTGAACCACCGACCTTGTGGTTCAAATTGACCTTGAGGTCAAGTGCTTATCCTATGACTCCAGTAAAAGAAAAAAAAAAAAAAAGAAAAGAAATCATTGCCATCAAGTTTATTCCAACTCATGGTGACCTTATTCATTACAGAATAGGATTACTGCATAGGAGTTTTCTTGGTTATAATATTTACCAAATCAGATCACCAGACCTTTCTTCTGCAGCACACTGGGTGGATTCAAATTACCAACCTTGAGTTTGTTGTTGATAAGTGCCATCAAGTTGGTTCCAACTCATAGCGGCCCTCTATAGGGTTTCCCAGGAGCAAACTTGGGGTTAGTCCAATACTGATCCTATAGTGCCACACCAATTAGTGGTAAATTGTCAACTTGTGTGCCACCCAGGGACCTTTTATGCACAATAACAGAATTTATTGTAAGAAATTACTTGAAACCAGGTACTTGGAAGTTCTTGCAATTCCATGACTTGAGTCTGTACATCGACTTGAATCTATCACTTTTTCTCTCTCTCAGGATACCTCCTTTGTACTGTGGAAGGTGTTGTTGGCAGCCACTTTGAGAGACAAAATTCTGATGTATACCTTCACATAGCAAAGTCTCAGCATTAAATCATACCCATTCTGAAATCTCTCTTCTGAATTCCTCCCACGTTACATAAAATGCCCCCACAAAGCTTCTTCATCTTATGGTGCTGAAGGGCCTAGCTAATATGTAAATACACTCCAAGATATAGAAAACACTGAATTATCACAAGTAAACACCTTAATAAAGATATTTCCTTAAGTTAACCAGCCAGAAGTTGGACTCTAGGCCAAAGAATAGGGGGTTCAGAGACCCTGCTGAGAGGTATGGCAATCTAGCATGGCAGGGCAGGTGGTTGGACCTGAGGAGACTTGTCTAACCTGGGATCACCAGTAATGGGTCATGTGGCAAATATGTGGGGACAAGTCCAGAGTGTCCCCTTCCTCTATCAACTTTCTATCAGGCCTATGAATTTGGAGATAAGCTTACCTCCATGAAACATAACAATAAATACTCTCCTATTAGGTCAGGTGAACCACCAGTAAAAGACATCCAAGTCTGCAAATGGGTGGCTTAGGAATTTGGAGAAAATTACAACTACACTTGCTGTAACCATGATGTAACCTCATGGAAGAGGGACTTGGGTATGATTGTAACTATGGAAGGTCAAACCAGTTAGCTGTATTGCACCCTGGTTGAAGGGATGTGGGTGTAATTCCATGAAGTGTTCTACATGGAACATGCATGTGTGGCTGTAAGTTCATCCCTGTGCTAGTGAAGGATGCACTGACAAGTTGGCTCACTTCACCAAATCCCCCAAGACTGAGGTGGTGGCTGTGTTCCCTGCATTTAAAGGTGGAAATAAATACACTATAGAAATAGTAGGTAAGGTAAGCCCTCTCTCCTCTTTCCACCCACTTCCTCTTGCCTTATTCCATGCTCACTAAGCCACCGATTGATCACCCACTTAGCTTCCCATAAGGACTTGCAGGCAGTGAGAAGCTAACCTGTATTCCACGGATCACTTGACTGTTTTACTTTTTCACTTTAAAGTAATGCATAATTCCTCCTTGAGTCCTCAGTTTCCTTTGACTCCGAGTTAAGTAAGTAAGCTTCCAGGTCTGATCACCAAGTATGTGCCAATCTGAGGACCAGATGCTAGATTGTGGACAACCCACTGAGATACCATCCTCTATGAGTTCACTCAGCCTGAGTCCCCTCTTGCCCCTGAGATGCCCCCTTCCTCTATCATCTATCTGCACCAAGGCAGCAGGACCTAAGAACATGACCTGGAAGGTCAAAGAAAACAAAGAAAGCTTGATGGCAGAAGAGAGGCCAAAGCTAGAAGGAAGTTGGGGTCTCTTTTTCAAAGGTAGATTGCTGATTAGTTAGCATTCCGTGCTTAGAACAGTCTGATAAGGAGCAGAGTTTTAAAGGGGCAGGAAGTTGCTGTTACTGCTGGGGAGACTGACAGTGTGGTGATGCTAATATCATGAAGGTTGAATGTAACAGCCCAGGATGCTCCTGAGAAAGCAAGTTAGGTTTGTGAGGGTGAACCCACTACTGCTGCAACTTCTGCAAGCAGTAAAGGACACACTGGGCCCCTAGGAGAAAACAGAGCATAGGAAAATACCTCTGAAAGTGAGAAAGTGGTCAGGGAAGAGGTAAAACAGACCAAGACTGGAGATGATATCAAGAGCAGCCATAAGTGCCTGGGCAAATGACAGTCCCATCAGAGAGGCCTTGAGGAGCAGTCTTCCACAGGGATGGGGAATGGGCATGTCTGCTTCATCCTGCTTTCAACAAGTTAGAGAATGGCCACATTCCTGGTTATTTCCATGAACAGCAGACTTTTTGATAGAAAAAGACTGTTAGTTTTACTTCTTTCCCAGAAGGAATTTCCCAATGGAAACACAAAAAGACCCATGGTATGGCAGACACTTATGCATGTCATTTCACTCCAAAGAAAGAGTTAAAGTGCTTTCTAATATAAATTGGTTTTCGGTATTTCAGTGCCAATATAATTAGATTGTAACAAGCAAAGCCCTGTAACATAACACAGAGAAAATTTGAAAATTTGATTCTGCCTGGCAAACAACCAAGTCCCTGCGTGTGCACAAACCTGACATTAATAAGCTACAAGAGATTACATGATTTAGAAAAGAAGCACTTGGTGTTACCAAATCAAATAATAGATCTCTAGGCTATAATTAGGAGAATTGGGACTCAACAATGAAGTCATAATACTGTAATTTAGCTGTAAGTAACAGAGCCACGGAGTCATATTAGGAGGTGGGATGGTGTCTCCGTGGTGTGCAGCTCCCAGAGGGCGGCCGCCCCGGCATCCCGCACACAGCCACCTGTTGGTACCAGGAGGCCACATGAGAGACCCTGGCCTTCTGTGAGTGTGGGGCAGCAGGGCTGTGGGGCCCCCCGTGCTACAGATACCTGACGCTCAAGACTGGGCCCCTCTGGGACAAATGGGGAGGGCAGAGTGCCTGGCAGTGTGGTGTTTGCAAATTGCTGCCCTCAAGTCTTTGGGGGCTAACAAAGTACACATTAAAAATGTAGAAACAAAAACAGACTAAAACAAACATTGTGAAAAATAAAAAGAGAGTGAGAGAGACCAGCAGCATCGTTATAGTCCCTGAGCTGTGGGCGATTGTCAGGTGACGTGAGTGCATTTTTTTCCTCAGAAATAGTTTCTGCATAGTTTCTCTGTGCAGGTTTCCTCCAACCACCTCCTGGCAGAGTCACACAATCCATGCTCTTAGGTCAGAAGCTATATAATTTTGTGTGGAAAAGAAACCCTATCAGGAGTTCTTAATTTGGGGTCTCCCGAGGGGTCTGTGGCTAGAGCTGAATTTCAGTATGATTGTTTTTTTAAAATAATCTTATGTATTTTATTTTATGCATTGCAAAACACTATTCTGAGAAGAGGGTCTGTAACAAATGCTGAAAGTACCCCTCTGCAGATCACATGGCCTTTTTTCTCACTCCAGCTGCTTTCCAGTGGCTGCATGTGCATCTTTGGGCTTGAGAACTCTTCACCCACCACCAAGCAGTATTGCTCAAGTGCCCACATGCAGCAAGTTCGAATTGCATGGTATTAACACCTCTGGGAGTAGGTGCAAAATTATACCTGCGTTCACCTTTTGGGTGGGAACGTTCTGAGAATCAGTTTTGCACCTTGCAAGATGAAGCTCCAGTTGTCTGTTTTATAGACTGTGTTGCCTGTCTCACTTCTCTATGGGTTTTTCCTACACCTCCCCCCAAAATTACTCACATTTGGGACTTGCTTCTGAGAAAGGCAAAATGAAGATATGGTCCATGACAGAAATGGTTAAGAAGTCCTGTAAGGTGTACTCCAGGTCCTTCCATCAGCCCCATCACCATTGTACAGTTGGAGAATCGGGGCTGCAGATTGCTAAGTGACTTGCCCAGTGTATCAAAGTGAGCTTATGAAGTATGATCCTTACTGTTGTTATTAGGATCATAGCTCGCTTGCTTATTCATTGTCCACATTCCACACTTTCACCCTGACTTGCCGTTTCTCCTTGGTTGTTGTTGTTGTTAAGGAGTATCATAGAGTCAGTTTCCATCAGCATTCATTGACCTAGTATTGCCCAATAGCAGGGCCTTTGGCCAGATGCTGTTTTCTGCTCTGCCCTAACTCCATTTGGCAAGGACCTTGTTTTGAATGACACTGAACCTGCTGTAGTTGCTGGCAAGCCTGAGCCAAACTTTGACCCTAGGATGAGCTACAGAAAAGTGTGGCAGGAGAGTCTCCTGCGTTCAATGCAAACACCATCTCTGTCCACTTAGTTACCCCTTTGAGCCAGAAATATGTGATGATAAGCTTTACCTGCTCAAGGATTCCACATTAGAACTTAGCACTGAAACGTGAAATAGTGTTGTTGTTGTTGTTATGTGCCATCGAATCGGTTCCGACCCATAGCGACCCTGTATAGGGTTTCCGAGGGTGTAAATCTTTACGGGAGTAGAAAGCCTCATCTTTCTCCCGCAGAGCAGCTGGTAGTTTCGAACCGCTGACCTTAAGGTTCGCAGCCCAATTCGTAACCATTACGCTACCATTTCTTATAAAGGACATTGCTCCAGTTACTTTAATTTGTTGTTGTTCTCAGGTTCCATAGCAGCAAAACCAACTAGCAGCTACCCTATGCACAAAGGAATGAAACAGTGCCCAGTCCCAGTCCAACCTCACAATCATGCTACGTCTGAGCCCATTGCTGTGGGGTTCTTCCTCTTTTTTTCCCCCGACCTTCCACTTTACCAAACATGATATCCTTCTCCAGGGACTGGTCCCTCCTGATATGTTCAAAGTATGAGAGATGAAGTCTGGCCATCCTGGCTTGCAGCTTCCTTGTTATTCTTCAAGGTAGCATAATATTCCGCTGTGTTGGTGTACCAAAGTTTGTTTATCCATTCTTCCATTGATGGGCCCTTAGACTGTCTCCATCTTTTTACTATAGTAAATAGTGCTGCTGTGAATATTGGTGTGCATATATCTACTCGTGTTATGGCTCGTATTTCTTGTGGATAAATACCAAGTAGAGGGATTCCTAGAGCATAAGGTATTTCTATTTCCAACTTTCTGAGGAAGCGCCATACAGTTTTCCAGAGTGGTTGGACCATTTTGAAATCCCTCCAGAAATGAAGGAGGGTCCCATTCTCTCCACCTTCATGCCAGCATTTATTGTCCTCTACTTTTTTGATCTTTGCTGTTATTGCTGGTGTGAGATGATATCTCATTGTTGTTTTGATTTGCATCTCTCTAATGGCTAGTGATCATGAACATTTCAGCTGTTTTTGTCTTTGTGTGTGATGTGTGTCTCTTGCAGGCAGAATATTGAAGGGTCTTGTTTTCTTATCCATTCTGCCACTCTCTGTCTCTTCACTGGTGCATTGAACCCATTGACATTCAGTGTAATTATCAATAGGTATAAATTAGACAGTCTATTATATCCTGAAATATTCCTGACCTCCTCACCACCTGGATCTCTGTTCCTATATTTTTCCCTTCTTTTACATTGTTCTTGTTTTGATCTTTGCTTGACCTCCCAGGTCCTCTGAATTCATTGTTGTAATTTTGTTCTGTTCTGGACTCTGCTATCTGTTGACTGAGTTCTGGGTGGTGTTGCCACGTCTGTCAATCTCTGGTTGTTTCAAAGAATTCCCTTTAGGATATTTTGAAGTGCTGGGTTGGTTTTGACAAAGTCTCTTAACTTCTGTTTGTACTGGAATGTTTTGATTGCACCATTGTATTTGATTGACAGTTTTGCTGGGTAGATGATTCTTGGTTGGCAGGTTGGTTTTGGTTTTTGTCTTTTTTTCTTTTAGGGTTTTATACATGTCTCCCCATTGCTTTCTTGCCTGCATGGTTTCTGCTGAGAGGTAAGAGATTAATCTAATTTGCTTACCTTTGTAAGTAACACTTCCCTTTTCTCTGACTGCTTTTAGGATTCTCTCCTTGTCTTTGATTTTAGATAGCTTGATTATGATATGTCTTGATGATTTTCTTTTGATATCTATCCCTCCTGTAGTTCGTTCAGCTTTTTGAATGTTTATCTTCTCATCCTTCAAGATATTAGGGAAATTTTCTTCCAGAAGCTCCTCAACTATCTCTTCTGTGGACTTCTCTGATTCTTCCTGTTCCAGAATGCCAATAATCCTTAAGTTATTCCTCTTCATGTTATCCAACATGAATATTAGACTCTCTTCACACTTTTTAATCCTTTTATCTGCTTGCTCTTCTATCATAGCAATATTGAGAGATTTGTCTTCCAGCTCCCTGGTTCTAGCTTCCATTTCTTCAATTCTACTCCTTTGCCCTTTCAGTATGTTGTCCATTTCTGATAGTTTATTATTAATTGTCTGGACATCTTTTTGCAGGTTTTGAATTGTTTCCAATGCTATATCTATCTTGGTTGATTGCTCCTGTAGCATTTTCCTGACTTCTTTATTTTCATCCACCCCTCTGTGAAGCATTTGGATTTGTTTCCATATCTTTCTTCTGAATTCCTTCTCAGGCACATCCAAAGCCAGTTCTTTTTCTAATGGAAAGTCTATGTCTGCATCCAGCTCATTTGTCTCAGTTACTCTTTTCTATTCCTGGACATGCGCTGAAATCCTTTGTTGCTTTTCTTGGACATTTTAAATAATTATGAGTGTTTTCAATGATTAAATGAATGCATGTTGTTGTATTGTTAAGCTTACTGAGTGTCTCCTGGTGGAATGTGATCTGAAGATAGACTTATCTTTTCACATCTCTTATTACTCAACTGTGAGCTATCTTAGCAAGTGTTGGCTATCTATGTAATGTGTAGTAGCTAGTATTGGCTCCTGCCCTGATGGTGGGATATTATGGGGTATGCTTGCAGCTTGACTATATGGCCACAATTGTTGTCTTTTGTTGGGTAACATAGGGAGAGAAATTTCCCACTCCAGGAAAATAGTAAGACCCAAAGGACCAAAAACAGAAACAAAATTAAAGCAAAAACAAAAACAAGCACACAAATACAAAACCATAGCAGACTGTTTAGTAGTCTTTGCTGTGCAGGTCAGTGTGCGTGCACAGTAGAAACCTTCAGTGGTGGGTGGGTGGGGTCCACTTGCTCAGGCACCCCCTCTAGTCACCGCCATGGAGGCGCACAGATAGAGACTGAGAAATGAGTGGAAGAAAGATTGTTCACCATTATTATCTCTGTAGATGAGTTAGATATCTGCGTATTCACATTGTCATTCTCAAAATGATAGCTTCCTTGTATATAGTAGTTGGTGTTGACTTTTGCCTTTTATTTTGGTGTTTTATAGGGTGCAAATACGTTTTGGCTGTATGATCAGACCTGCTAACTCTTGTTAGGTAAGGCAGGAATAAAGGCTCCTGCCCAAGTAGGAGAGTCAACTTTTAGGGCTAAATCCCAGAGTCAGGTGTCATAAGACGCCACCAAAGGATTAGCCAGAATCCCTGGGGATTTCCTCTTTGTGCTGTGGGAAATTGTACCTTGTGGGCACAATGCAGGTCCCTTTTGGGGGTGCACTCCCACCTGCCTGAAGATGCCCAGACAGTACAGAGAGGGTACAATAGGGAAGAGGAGGAAAGAAAAGTGGACAAAAGCCATCACAGCTCTTTTTCTACAAGTCACTCCGTGGCTTTCTCACTGTATCAACCTGGCTGTGACCCTGCCCTCTGATCATTTCATCTTTAAAAAAACTTTTCATTGTGAATTGAGTGAAGGTTTTCAAAGCAAGTCATCAGTGTTACACTAAGTCTATCATATACTTTGCTTCATTACAATGATTGAAATCCCCTTCATGTACCAACAGTTAACAGTATTTACCCCTATTCACTTTAACACTGCATTCTTCCCTGTGTCTCCTGCTACCTTCACCTTTCCTCTGCTAACTTCCCTCTTGTTGCATATTTCCTGCCCTGTCACCAAGGTGTCTACCCTCGAGCCTGTGAATAATTTTCCCTCCCCTCCCCCTGTAACCATCATAGATTGTTTCTTTTATTAAGAAAACCTTTTCTTAATTTTTTACAACATTTGTCTCAACAATATTTTTCCTTTTGTAATTGGCTAATTTCATGAATCATAATGTCATCCAGGTTCATCCATATTGTATTGTGAGGTGTTTGAAGATTCATTGTCATTCAACATTATGTAGTTTTCCATTGAGTGTATGTGCCAGAGTTTGTTTAATCATTCTTCTGTTAATGAGCATTTAGGCCGTCTCCAAATTTTGTATGTGTCTCTTATAGACAATATATTGAAGGATCCTGTTTTCTTAAACGTTCTGCTCTCTCTGTCTCTTGAATGTTGCATTTAATCTAGTTTCATTCAGATTAATTATTGATATGTATGAATTGTTGTGATTTTGTTTTTTTTTGGTATGCATGGTGCTGCTGGTTTCTTTGTTCAACATAATCTTCTGCACTGAGTTCATTTTGTTCATGGGTTTTCTCTTTATTTTTATTTCTGTCGTGGTAATGTTTACTAAATCTTTCTGATTTTCCTCTTATTTTATTGTAATGCACAGGTATATTAATTTTCATGGTAAATTACAGGCTACCCTGTGATTTTTCCCTGTTTAAAACAGTCTGTTTTATTTTGAAATCTACTTCTTTGCCATTTGGAAGTTCTGTATCAATACTATTTCCTCTTTTTGCTCTGTAGTTGACTTCATTTTAAATTGTTATCTCTGGTTCCTTGTTTTCAGTCTTATAGGTTTGTTTTACTTTAAATACTTCTGCATCTGAATTGCTTTCTTGGTGATATTATCATACATGTTAATCTCAGGTTGTTGCCTGCTGGTATTAGTTCTGAGAGCAAAGAACAGCCTTTAGCATTTCTTGAAAAGTTGATCTGGTCATTACAAAATCCTTTAATTTCTGTTTACCAGAAATCATCCTAATTTCACCAACATATTTGAGGGATAATTTTGCGGGGTATATGATTCTTGGTTAGCAATTTTTTTTTCTTTCAGAGTTTTGTATATGCCATCCCACTTCCTTCTTGCTGGCATAATGTCTGCTGAGAAATCACACTTGGTCTGTTGGTTCTCTCTGTATGTAACTCTTTGCTTTCTGATTGTTGCAAGACTTATCTTTTGAGTCACCTATTCAGTCTTCTATTACTTTGAATATACTCCTTTGCCCTTTCAGTATATTGTCCATTTCTGAACTCCTACAATTAATCTGGATTTCTAACTGCAGGTTTTTATTGTTTCAAAACCTGCATTTATTTTGTCTATTTTTTTTCTTGTAGTGTTTTCCTGAATTCTTCCAAAGTTTTTTTTTTCTGTGTTCTCCTTGCTATCTTCAATCTTTCTGTCATTCCTTTGAAGGTACCTAAGTACCATTCTTTTTTCAGTAACTCCCATGACCTTTTCTTCCTCCAAAATATTTTCTAGAACTGCATCTTGACTATTTTTTGATCCATTCTCTTTTGTTTCTTCATGTAAGTTAAAATTGTCTGTTGTCTCTGAGCCACTGTATGGTTGTCATATTTGTATTTAATTGATTATTTTATGTTGGTGTATTCTTAGGCTCTCACCAACTTCCTCCTGTGGATGTAGTTAGAGAATAGAAGTGTGTACATCGCTCTCATTTGTTGTTTATGCAACTCAGTTTAGCATGGGTTTGGCTGGTGTTGGCTGCTGTCTAATGTTGATCAGGTGGTGTAGGAGTTGATGTTGGCTCTTGTCCAGTGGTTGGAACTACAGAGGGTATGGTTGTGACTGGTCTGTATGGGCCTGGTTGCTGTTTTTTATGGGGTGGGAATGATAAAATCCCTCCCCTGTACACACACACACACACACACACACACACATGATATAAAGAAATAGAATAAGCAAACAAGTAACCAACAGTGAAAAGAGAATGAAAAAGAGTAAAAAGAAATAGAAACAGGCAGCAACCAGAGAAAAAAATGAAGATGATAAATAGAAAGACAAAAGATGAATAAGGAAATGAAACAAAAAAGAGAGAAGAGAAACATAAAAATGCACTTGTTTTTTAATAAGTGTGTTTGAGTCAGTTCAGACTCACAGCAACCCCATATCGGGTTTCTAAGGCTTTAAATCTTCACTTTAGCAGAAAACCTCATCTTTCTCCTGTGGAGCAACTGGCAGGCTCGAACCTTAGATGTTGTGGTTTGAGTACAGTGCTTATCGTATAGAGACTCCACCACTGTGGTCCTAAACTAAAACAAAACAGAACACTTAAGAAGAGCTAGAAAGGGAAAAGAGGTACAGGAAAATGGAGCTATAGAAAAGTAAGAGAAGAAATAAAAAGGGAGTCATTTTACAAAGCCTACTTAGAAATGCCAGGGAGAGAGGAGATGGAAAGAGAAAGAGAGAATAGTAAAGAAGGATCAGAAAGGAGGGGAAAAAAAAGTAGGAGGTGAAATTGATAAACAGAAGAAAAGAGGGAAAAACAAAAGCAGAGATAGAAAGGATAAAATTCAAGGGACTGGAAAGAGAAGGAGAAGGATGAAATAGAATAAACAAAAACATTGGAACAAATAAAGAAACCTGAATGCAAAACAAAACAAAATAACAGTGCAGCTATTGGACTCTGAGAGGAGAAAATTCTAGGGGCTCCTGCAAACCCAGGTGCTCATGAGATAGGTGTGGACGGGCTGTGACAGCAGAGTTCCTGGCCCTAGATTGAGTTCCTATGGACCTCAGTGTTGTCTATGGTCAGCGTACTCAGTCCGGAAGTAGTTCATGGAGGCTCTTGATGAAGCTGGTCTCAGTGTCTATTAAGCCCACAGGGAACCTGTGGACGAGTGACTTGTTAAATGCTGGTCTGATGGCTCTGCAGGTTCTGCAGGTCTGGAGCCAAACCCACTTTAATCCAGGCACCAAGCAGCACACCAAAGCAGAGCAGCAGCCCCCACCTTACACTGGCTTGACTCTCAACCATGTCACTCCAAACTCCTAGAGAGCAGGATCTGTGCTGAGGAGACATGAGGGTGGGAACTGGCCACCCCTCCAGTCACCAGGGGAGCATGAGAAAACAGAAGGAATCACACTTTTCTGGTTGCCCATGTGAATCTGCTCTTCATGGCCACCTTCAGTTGCCAAGGCTGTTCATAAGATGGTGGTACCACATCTGAGCAGCCGTTCACCAGCCTGTCTCCTTCTCTCACTGTCCCTGCTCAGCTTCTTCTTGCAGCAAGCACTCCATCCACTTCTCTAACCTTCTCTCTGAAGTTCATGGCTCCTGAATTTTCATCTGTGTCTGTTTCATTTGGTCTCTTGTATCTTTGTTGTTGCTTACATCATTTCTGATAGAAGCAAATACTGGATTGTAATGTCTTTGGACTTCTCTTGTCCCCATTTGAACTCAGATGTTCCTCAAAGAAAATTTAAAAGGCAATTGATTTGGAGCCAGAGAATCTGCGATAATAAGATGTAGGTAACGCCCAGCAGAGGTTTCAGAATGGAGGCCAGGGCCAGTGGATGTCTTGACAGAAGTACAACCTTAGATAGGTTTATATTGCCAAGGAAAACTTAGTAGAAAGTTTTTTTAACTGATCCAAATTAACTGATAGTGAAATAAGACTAAGAAATCTCACCATGAACGCCACTAAAAATGTCAATAGAGCAAATACAATCAGGTTGTACAAGTCATTATTTTATTTTTAAAGTTTTATTGTGAATTGAGTGAAGGTTTACAGACAAGTTCATCAGTTTTACATTCAACAAATCACACTTAGTTTCATCTCAGTGATTACAGTCCCTCCATGCACCAACAGTTATCCTACTTCCTCCCTGGGGTTCCTATTTCCATTCCATCCACCTTCCCATCCCTTCTCAACTATGCTCTTAGGTCAACGCTGCCCTTTTGATCTTGAATGATTGACCAGTCCATGGGGAACATAGCTTACTAGTTTGTTGTCCCTTCTATATACCTATTCTACTGCTTGGCTGGAAAATTAGGCCTCAAGGGTGATTTCATTTCCAGACCTGAAGATTGGTCAAGGGTCATAGTCTCTGGTTCCTCCAGTCTCAGAAAGCATTAGAAAATAGAGAAGCTACATTACAATACAAGAAAGTTTTATGAATCTGAAGACCCTTCTTCTAGAATAGGAGTCTCAGATAAGACATTCCCTCTTCTCATACACTCAGATGCCATCTTGAAGTGCATTCAAAGATGGGGAACTCAAAACCTAAAGTTGTTGGTGTGCCATCAAATCTGTTCTGACTCATAGCGACCCTGCAAAGGGTTTCATAGGAGCAACTGGTGAGTTTGAACTGTCAACCTTACAGTTCAAACTGACATTTTAGTCCAGTGCTATCGCTACTTGTAGCAGATTAAAATTACAAAATGAACATAGAAAGTTCATTATATTTTATGCTAACCAACCAGTAGTACATTAAGACCATCAGAGAAATGTAGGAACTTAAACAAAATGTATTTTCTCTGTACCTATCTGATTGTAATGTGGACAATGTGTGACTCACTACATCCTTCTTTCAGCAGTATCTGAAGATACCTATCTGTTTGTTGATATTCTGTCTACTAATGTGTCTTTTCCAGTAGAAAGACATTCCAAGAAAACAGTAGCCTGGCCTGTGTCATCCACTGGGTCCCTGTCCCTACTATAAGGTCTGGAACATAGGAAGTGGTCAGTGAATACCTGTGAGTGAATGACACTGTATGTAACGGGCATTAGAGCTTAAATTCAACAGCACTTGGTTTGTAGATGGCTGTACTCTACAGTAGGAGCTTTAACTCCATTTGAGATTTGACATTCATTCAGATACCATTTGAATTCTTTGTAACCTCCTCAGTACTTGTTGACCATTAAATCAGCAATATGATCATGCTTAGACAAGTCCATGGCAGGCCCCGGGAGGGTCAGTTTGTCTCAGGAAGACTGTGGTTCAAAGTAGATGAACTAATATGTAGAACGATGCTCATACCAAGAACTTGCCTAAGCATTTATTGCAAGTAGCCAATCAGGGGCATGCTATCTAATTTATGCTAGGGGTTGGGGGTATTGTAGTCATTGGGCTATGATTCAGGTCACACAATCATGAATTATAACTGCATAGCCTGACCACCATGGAGCCACGTAATCAAAACCTGAAAGTAATCTTGTAACCATTAAGACCTGATATTCTGCATTTATCCCAGTCCAGGTCCTTTCCCCGCTCCTATATTCCCACCTGTGACAGTGATGAAGTGGTCTACTACCAGTCATGAACCTGTGGTGATTCCCTACATTCTCTATCAGATATAAGGAACAGCATGGCTAGAGTCATAGGCCTCTGGACTCTGTTTCCCTCATCCACACGATTGTTTGTTTTGTCTCTGTCCTGTTTAAGGCTTAATAAAAGGGCCTCTATAGAACATGTTTGGAGTCCTGGTGAGGCAATGTAGGATAAACATTGGACTTTTAAAGTCATCAGTTCAAACCCACCAGCCACTCCTAGGAAACTCTATACAGGGTTGTTCTGAGTAGGAACCCACCCGAGGGCATATCGGTCAGAGGTTCAAGCTTACCAGCTGCTCCTCAGAAACCATATACAAGGTTGCTATGGAATTGACCTGATGACACATAATAACAACTATATGTATTAATAACTTGTTTGAACCTGGGATCTTTTCCCACTAGCCCAAAAACTTCTTTATCACCCAAGACAAATGAGTGTAAAGATTTTGAACCTTAAACAGTTACATCAATCAATATGTATGAAATGCTAAGTACTTTACATATGTTACCACATTCAAATGCCATGAAATCATTATTCACATTTTATAAGTGAGAAGATGAAAGCACAGAGACATTAGATAACCTGTCTAAGGTCACACAACTCACAAGAACCAGAACCAGGTTTTCAAGCAAAGCAGTCTGTGCGCACCCATCTACCAGCCGTACTGCCTCTCAAAACTCTTGTGTGGCCTCAGCTCCCTGCCTCCCGCCTCCTCTCCCTCACACCAGATGAGCCACAGGCGGCTAAGCCTGCCGCGAAGTCTTCTCAAGATGTTTTCATCGATTTTGCCAACACTCAGCTGCTTTATCGGCTCTGATGAAACATTTGTGGCAACCACAGCAATTGCAATGATCATTACCATGCTGAAAACATTTGCCTACAAAGCAGACATTTCCTCTTCAAAGTAAACATGGGTGCTGTTGAGAGTCCATGCAGGCTGCTTCCTCTAAATGCTTCAAAGGCAAAGTGTCTCCCACCTAACCCCACGCAGCTAAGACGGTGGACAATAAGATGTGGACTTTTCCTCCATGTATCCTCCTTGGTCTAACACAGGAGCTGTCTGACGTCATTCTCCCAACCCAATATAGCCTTTACCCCAAGCCTCCTAATGACCTTCGAAGACAGAGCTGAACTAATTCATAGACCTTCCTTGGCTATAAATCTTTGTGAGAGAAGATTCCCAGGCCTCTTCCATTGTGGAGCAGCTGGGCATGATTCAGTTAACCAAGGAACGCTTTCATCACTGTGCCACCAGGGGTCTGCATCCTTCTCAAGTATGAATCCCAGCAGGCATTGGGCATCAGCTCCTCCCTGCATCACTCTGCATTGTCAGGGTGCTTTATTGATCCTTGGCCCCAAACATAGTGTGTTTGTTTAATAATCAGTTAATAATAAACAGAAGATCTTGAAAACCCCTGAAGCTGGTTCTTAAAGAATTCAGAAAAAAAGTGGACAACAGAAAGGAATAGAGTTGGAAAGGAAGAGGAAGAATCCGTGTAGTGTAATGTCCCTTGATATTTTTCAATAAATCCTAATTCCAAAGGATATTCATAGGGCAATTGTTGTATGTGTGGTGGGGATGGAGAAGAAGGTGAGACTGATGAACGCTGAGTCACTGAATATAAATAAGAAACTTCTTGCCAGCGGGACTTCTCAGAGCTTTGGTGTGACCGGGTGCATGATGACGCTCCAAAGAAGCATGCAGCACACAGCATAATGTTCATGCACTGGACCTCAGAGCCTTGTCTTTGCCAAGTTCCTCAGGAACCTAACACATCACCGCCAACTTCTGCCAACTGATGGAGACCTCATGTGTGTCAGAGTAGAACTGTGCTCCATGGGGTTTTCGGTAGCTGAGTTTGGGGATTTAGATTGCCAGGTCTTTCTTCCAAAGCATATATGGGTAGGCTTAAACTTCTAACGTTTCATTTAGAAGTTAAGCACATGAACTATTTTCACCAACCTGAACCTCCCTTTAGGGTCCTCGTGGACCATCAAACCAAGTTAAAGAAATACTCTCTGTATAGGTAAAAGTATATTTTCGTGGGTGTGAGTGGTCAAACCACATCACTAGCTTGAATGAAGTCTTACTGAGGATAGAAAAACTCTTTCTTTCAACTTTCATGCCACAGGTAAGAGCGTGCTATAGACATAGCAGTGGCAGGTATTGCACTGGGTCTTCCAAGAATATATTATCTAATTTTGCCCCTTATAGCCCTGTGAGGTCTGCAATTTTATCCTATTGTACAGATGAGAAAGAAGCTCAAGGACCAAGAAGGATAAGCAACAGGCTCATAGTCTTAAAGGCACATGGACAAGTTTGGAGGCATCTGAAAATAAATCCAATGCCTGTATTGTTCCACCGAAATACACAGATAAAGACTAAAACCCAAAACCGTGGACTGAAACTTGTCAGCAGTTGGTGTGCAAGATCAGAAGCTCCCCTTAAATGGGGCAGCTAGCAAGGCAGCATAGAAACCCATCCCCAAGTCAGACAGAAACGTCTGCCTAAATCTCATCTACACACTGAATCACGAATTTTGCCAATGCTCTTAAGTGATTGTGACTGTTTCGTTTTCAAAATATCAGTGGGCCTGTTCGAGTAATTTTGTATCGTACTTAAATTATTTAAATGCAATCTATCTATTGAAGCAATTTCCCCTGCACAGAAGTGTTTTCTTTTTTAGGGAACTGAAGCATGATAAATAAATGAATAAAGACCTATAGCAGTGTCTCTCTCTCCTGAAGAAAGCATTTCAGCGGTTGAGTCCCAACTGTCAGAAATCTTGGAACTCATAATATTCCCTGTGGTTCTGCCGCTCAGCATTAAAAATAACCAAAGACTTGAGTCACAGTTTTCTTTCTTTCTTTTTTTTAAGACACGAAGCACATTTTACGCCACAATGCCTGGGATGACACGGGGACTACGCAGAGCTTGCTAATATTCTCCACTGCCTCTCTCCCCAGGCCTGCCAGCAGTTAGAATGGCTTAGTGGTGATCACAAATGCTGTCCCATTTGGAAAACACTTCTTTAAGGCAGTGCAGATTAAAATTCATGAAAGACGGCTTGCTTGCATAAATAAATTAAAAGATGCAAAACTAAAGTTTAAACACCCATACACAGCTACCATTTTGCAAACACTGTACGTACTGTGGTTCTCAATTCTGGGCTGTCATGCAAGAAGTCGGGAAAGAGGCCTCCTTGGGTTTGAACGCATAAAACTTGGAGCACCCTGATCACCTTTGGCACAAAGGAGCCTTCTCGGCAGCAAAGTGTGAACTAATTGATTTGAACCTTGTCTAAATGCATATGGATTTTACAGAAGCATACCAGTTGCTCAAGAGAATTGTAAAAAGAAACAGAGAGACGGAAGCACAAGCTTAGTAAACAGACAATGCTGGGTGCAAATCTTGGCTCTCAAAAATACTATGTTGCTTAAGATAAGTCATAGAAAATCTCTGATACCCGGCTTACTCACAAGGAGACCAAGCATAGGAGTCCCTGGGTAGCAAACAGTTAAGAGCTCGACTACTGATTGAAACATTGGTGGTTCAAACCTAACCAGCAGCACCTCAGAAGAGAGGCCTTGGGATCAGTTTCCAGAAAGTCACAGCCTTGAAACCTCTAAGGAGCTGTTCTACTCTGTGAAGCACTGAGTCAACTTGAGTTGGAATTGACTCAACAGTAAACTGACAACAGAACATACAAACATGACAACACTAACCTTCGACCATGCTATAGAGGATCAGTGATGCACTGTGCATCAGGGGTTTGGCATTTCAATTTTCTTCTTCCTACTATTGTGCAGTGATGGCAGAGCTCTACCATTCACTTCCTCTCTTTGAGCCTCAGTTACTTCATCAGTAATGGGAAAGTGGTTACTTTATCTCCCTTCCACATGTACAGAACATCTGTGAGGTATCTGATCCTTACGACTGTGCAAGGTCGGTATGGCTGACAACCTCATCCCCATTTCCGGACTAAATTAACTGATAATATGAGCCAGAGCAAAAAGGATTGAGCATGTGAGTGGTAGATCCCAGTCCTCATTGTACCTGCATCCTCAGTCCTCCTCCTGCCCAGTGCTCTCTTGGTGACTGTCTAGACCTGCCAGGGAAGTCCCAGGTGCAGGTGTGCCCCAGCTATAGGCATTTTAAGGCTGGCCCCACCTGATGGAATGCACATGTTTTCATCTTTATGCACCTAAACTCAGCAGTAAAAATCTGACACCCATGGGCTGAATTTCAGGTTTAGTAGGTATGCTTTTGGGGAGGGTTTTGTTTTGTTTTCTAAGACCCCAAGCAGCTGGTCTTCGCAAGAGTGCTAGAGCTACAGTTCCATGTAGACTTCACATGTGAGGACTGAGTTCCTGGGGAACTGCTCAAGTCAACTTGGAATATGCTTCCCTTCATGAATAGTGGGAGAATGGAGTCCTGCTGTGGCACTTTAGGATAAGCACTGGACTATTAACCACAACTACCATTTGTCAGTATGTCATTCTGTGGTGGCTTCTGTCTTGCTGTGATTCTGAAAGTTATGCCACAGGTATTTCAAATACCAGCAGGTTCACCCACAATGGACAGATTTCAGATGAGTTTCCAGACAAAGACAGACTAGGAAGAAAGAGTAATAAACTACTTCCAAATATTTAGTCACTTAAAACCTTACAAAAAGCAGAGGAACACTGTCAGATATAGTGCCAGAATATGAGGCCCTCAGGTTGAAAGGCACTCAAAATGCAACTGGAGAAGAGTGGCCTCCTCAAAGTAGAGAGTAGACGTGATGATGCAAATGGACTAAAACCTTCGGGACCTTCATTTGCTGATGGGGCACAACTCAAAATGAAGATAAGTGGCTGCAAATATCTATTAATATTCAGAACAAGGAATGTACAAAGTATAAATCTAGGAAAATTGGAAATTATCAAAATGGAATGGAACACAAAAACATTGATATCCTAGGCATTAGTGAGCTGAAATGGACTGGTATTGGCCATTTTGAATCTGGCAATCACATGGTTTATTATGCCGGGAATGACAAATTAAAGAGGAATGGCGTTGCATTCATCATCAAAAAGAAGATCATACCAAGATAATGTCATGAATTACAATGCTGACTGTGATAGGATAATATCCACACCCCTACCACTATTATTCAAACTTATGCACCAATTACTAAAGTCAGTGATGATAAAAGTGAAGAATTCTACCATTTTTTTCAGTGTGAAATTGATCAAACATGCAATCAAGATGTATTGATAATCACTAGCAATTGGAATGCAAACTTTGGAAACAAAGAGGAAGGATCAGTGGTTGAAAAATATGGCCTTGGTGATGGAAACAATGCTGGAGATCACATGACAGAATTTTACAAGTCCAATGAGTTCTTCATTGTAAATACCTTTTTAAAGATATTTAAAATGCAACTATATACATGGACTTACCAGATGGAATACACAGAAATCAAATTGACTATATCTGTGGAAAAACACAGTGGAAAAGCTCCATATCATCAGCCAAAACAAAGCCAGGAGCAGACTGTGGAACAGACCATCAATTGCTCTTATGCTGTTATGCAAATTCAGGTTGAAGCTAAACAAAATGAAAACAAGTCCACGAGAGCCAAAATATGACATTGAATATATCCCACCTGAATTTGGCTATCATTTCAAGAACAGATTTGATGCATTAGATACTAAAGACTGAAGACTAGTAGAGTTGTGGGATGACGTAAAGAATATCATACAGGAAGAAAGCAAAAGGTCATTGAAAAGACAAGAGAGAAGGAAAAGGCCAAAATGGATATCAGAGGAAACTCTGAAACTTGCTCTCCAGCATTGAGATACTAAAGCAAATGGAAAAAGTGAGGAGGTCCAAGAGCTGAACAGAAAATTTCAAAGGCAGCTCTAGTAGAAACAGTCAAATATTATAACAAAATATGCAAAAGATTTGGAGTTCAGACCAAAAGGGAAGGACACACTCAGCATTTCTCAAACTTAGGGAACTGAAGAAAAATTTCAAGCCGCTACTTGCGATATTGAAGAATTCTCTGAGCAAATTATTAAATTGTGCAGAAAGCATCAAAAGAAGATGGAAAGAATACACAGAGTCACTGTACCAAAAGGAAATGGTCGATGTTCAACAATTTCCAGAGGTAGCATATGATCAAGAGCGAATAATCCTGAAATAAGAAGTCCAAGGTGCATTGAACAAAGCACTGGCGATTGATGAAATATGAATTGAAATCTTTCAACAAACTGTTACGGCACTGGAGGCATTCATTCATGTATGCTAAGAAAATTGGAAGACAACTATCTGGCCAACAGACCGGAAGTGATCCATACTCCACGGAATGTGGAAACCATTAGATAATATCATTGATATTCCATGCAAGTAAAGATTGACTAAAGATAATACAAAAAACATCTGCAAACATACATTGAGAGAGAACTACTAAAGGCTCAAGCCAGTATCAGAAGATGACGTGGAACGAGGGATATCATTGCTGACATCAGATGGATCTTGGTTGCAAGCCAAGAATACCAAAAAGATGTTTACCTGTGCTTTGTTGACTACACAAAAGCTTTTGATTGTGTGGATCATGACAAGCTATGGGCAGCATTGTGAAGTATGAATATTCTGAAACATTTTATTGTGCTCATGAGGAACCTGTACATAAATCAAGAGGCATTTGTTCAAACAGAATAAAAGAAAACTGAATGATTTAAATAAGGAAAGGGTGGATCAAGGTTGTATTCTTTCACCATACTTATTCAGTCTGTATGCTGACCAAATAAGCTAAAAAGCTAGACTGTATAAATAAAAATGTGACATCATTGGAGGAAGACTCATTAATAACCTGAGATATGCCGATGACACAACCTTGCTTGTTGAAAGGGATGAGGACTTACTGATGAAGATCAAAGACCACAGCTTTCTGTATGGGTTACATCTCAGTGTAAAGAAAACAAAAATCGTCACCACTGGACCAATCAACAACATCCTTATCAATGGAGAAAAGATTGAAGTTGTCGATGACTATATTTTGCTTGTGTCAACCATCAACATTTATGGAAACAGCAGTCAAAAAACCAGACAATTAGGTAAATCTGCTGCAAAAGACCTTTTTTGAAGTGTTGAAGAGCAAAGATATCAGTTTGAGGACTAAGGTGCACCTGACCCAAACCATTATATTTTCAATAACCTCATATGCATGCGAAAGTTGGACAGTGTATAGGAAGACTGTAGAAGAACTGGTGCATTTGAGTTACGGTGTTTGAAGAGAATATTAAAAGTGCCTAGACTGCTAAAAGAACAAACCGATCTGTGTTGGAAGAAGTACAGCCAGAGTGCTCCTTGGAGGCCAGAATGGACAAACTTCATCTCTCATACTTCAGACATGTTATCAGGAGGGACCAGTCGCTGGAGAAGGATATCATGATTGGTAAAGTGGAGAGTAGGAGAAAAAGAGGAAGACCACCAACGAGATGGATTGGTACAGTGACGGCAGCAATGGGCTTATGCGTAGTAACAATTGTGGGGTTGGTCCAGGACCGGGCAGTGTTTCATTCTATTGCTCATAGGATTGCTATGAGTTGCTACCAACTCGATGGCACCAAACAATAAAAAACAGCAGCAATTAACCACAAGATTGGCTGTTCAAACCCACCAGTCCCTTGATGGCACTTAATAACAACAGCAACAGTGGAAGAATGGCATCAAGAGATTGCAGCATCCATTCCTCTGTCATTTCTACCTATCTCTAGGGATTATCAAGAATGAGGCTAAAGTACAAGTGGTCATATTTTAAACTTCAAATGTACTAAGTAGTCTTGGGAGCAAGCAACAATAATGTATTCTGACTGTTGTTGTAGTTGTTGTTAGGTGCCATTGAATCGATACTGACTCATAGAGAATTTATGCCCAATCCTGGGCCAACCTCACAATTTTTGCCATTCTTGAGCCCATTTGATGCTGGCATTTTGCCAATCCGTCCTGCTGGGGATCTTCCTCTTTTTCTCTGACCCTCTACCTTACCAAACATGATATCCTTCTCCAGCGACTAGGCACTCCTGACACTGTGTCCAAAGTATGAGAGATGATTGATAAGAATGTTGTTAATTGGTTGAGTGGTGAGGATTTGTGTTTTCTTTACATTGAGATGTAATCCATACTGATGACTGTGGTCTTTGATCTTCATCAGTAAATATTTTAAGTCCTCTTTACATTCAGCAAGCAAGGTCATGTTATCTGCATATCACAAGTTGTTAATGAGTCTTCCTCCAATCCTGATGCCATGTTTTTCTTCATATAATCAGCTTCTTGGATTATTTGCCCAGCATACAGGTTGAATAAGTACAGTGAAAGAATACAACACTGTCCTACACCTTTCTTAATTTTAAACTATTAGTGTTCCCATGTTCCATTCAAACAACTGCCTCTTGGTTAGTGTACAGATTCATCATGAGCACAATTAAGTGTTCCGGAATACTCATACTTCACAATGTTGTCCATAATTTGTCATTGCATAGTCAATAAAGCACCAAGTAAATATAGTTCTGATATTTTCTGTTTTCAGCCAAGATCCATCAGACATCACCAATGATATCTGTTGTTCCACGTCCTCTTCTGAATCCAGCTTGAACCTCTGGAAGTTCTCTGTCAATGTATGCTTGCGGCCATTTTTATATTACCTTTAGTAAAATTTTACTTGCATGGGATATCAAAGATATTGTCCAATGATTTCTGCATTCCGTTGGGTCATCTCTCTTTGGAATGGGCACAAATACAGATCTCTTCCAATCAGTTGGCCAGATAGTTGTCTTCCAAATTTCTTGGCAGAGATGAGTGAGTGATTCCTGTGCTGCCTCACTTTCTTGAAAGATTTCAATTTTTATTCCATCAATTCCAGGAGCCTTGTTTTTGCCGGTTCCTTCAATGCACCTTGGATTTCTTCCTTCAGTATCATTGGCTCTTGATCATATGTTACCTCTTGAAACAGTAGAACATCAATCATTTCCTTTTGAATCATTCAATAATATGCCCAGATAATCCTTCAATAATGAAAGCAGAGGCTTGAAATTTTTCTTCAGTTCCCCCAGCTTGAGAAATGCTGAGTGTGTTCTTCCCTTTTGTTTTTCTAATTCCAGATCTTTGCACATTTTGTTGTAATATTTACTTTGCTTTCTAGAGCTGACCTTTGAAATTTCTATTCAGCTTTTGTACCTCATCATTTCTTCCACTTGCTTTAGCATCTCTACACTAGAGAGGAAGTTTTGTTGTCTCTTCTGACATCCATTTTGACCTTTTCCTTCTTTCTTGTCTTCTTAATGACTTTTTGCTTTCTTCCTGCATGATGTTCTTGATGTCATCCCA
>NW_006408601.1:5663968-5684068 GCF_000296735.1 Chrysochloris asiatica
AATCTCTGGTAGCGTAGTTGTTGCGAATTGGGCTGCGAGCCTTAAGGTCAGCAGTTTGAAACTACCAGCTGCTCCACAGGAGAAAGATTTATAGCCTCAGAAACCCTGTACAGGGTTGCTATGGGTCAGAACCGACTCGATGGCACTTAACAACAACAACAACCTTCAAGTCAGTTCCAACTCACAGCTATGCTATGTGCAACAGAAGGAAACACTGCTCGATTCTCTACTAACCTCACCTCTTGGCCTTATTGTTGCAGACACTGTTATCCATTATCTGATATACGTGTGTGTGTTTGTGCTCTAATAATTGGCAATATTAAGGCTTTTTAGAATAAACACCTAGAGGCCTAGTGTTTAATCCTATGGCACCACACCAGGACTCTGATAGAGAATAGCGGAAATTGAAGAGACTAACAATTGATGTTGTTGTTAAGTGTCCTTGAGTCAGTTCTAACTTGCAGCAACCCTGTATACATTTGATACCACAGTAAAATTTTCTAGGATTGAAGAAAGATACTAGGACTTTTGGTTAACATTGGGAATTAGATGCATACATTATGATTCTACTCTTTTCTAATGTCAATTTAAGGATCTTTGGTGCTGCAGTGGGTTAAGTATTAGGCTGCTAATCTCAAGGTTGGTAGTTCAATCCCACCAGCTGCTCCAAGAGAGAATGATGAGACTATCTGCTCTTATAACGATTTATAGGCTGGAGACCCCAGTGGAGCACTTCTACTCTGTCTGATATGATCTTTACAAGTTGGAATCAACTCAACAGCAATAGGTTTTGTTTTGTTTCGTTTTAAAGTTTTTATTGTGAATTAGGTGATAGTTTACATGGGAGAACATTACCTTTACATTCATCCTATCTTATATGGTTTCATTCCCATGATTACAATCCCATCCATGAATCGTCAACCAACCAAAGGGTATACCCCACAAGCTTGCCACTTGTTTGTCAGCACACAGCCCCTCTCCCTCCCTGAGTCCAGAGTCCCCAGCTGCTCCATCCCTCCACGTCATCATCTCTGCCTCCATCTCTGGCATCACTGGTTCTCTGTGTAGGTTCCCGCACTCTGCTCTTCTCCCTTGATGGTCCCAGGGACGTCCACTCCTGGACTGCAAAGTCAACTACTTCCCTCCTTTTGCTACAAAATGTCTACCTTTATATTTCTAACTCTCAAAGTCAGTCCTAATAACAATTATTCACTATTATACCACAAGAGTCCTATCCCCATCGCCTTTACTCAGTCCCACCCAGACAGATTAGATACTGCTCAGTGGAGATTGTACCTTCCTCCATGCCCTCTGGGTCTAGGTTCCCTCTTGAAAGCTTGTAAACCAGTCACTTCTTGCCTTTGTAGCCCCCTCCTCACTTTGGGTAGCCAATGTCCAACTTGCCCATCCCTGTTTACCTTGTGTACTGAGGGGGTGGGAATGATCCTTGCTGTGAAGATTTGTTCCCTCTTTTGAGCTAGTGCATCCATAGGTGTAGGTCAAGTTCATCAAATTGTATCAGATTACTCTTTTTCTCCTCTTCTTTCTTCTTCTAGTTGAGCTCTGATCATCCAGTTGTTGAAGCCAGGTCAAGTGGGTATTATCTGCAAGTGTGGGTGTTCTTGTGCATATGCCCCCTCTTCTTATCATCTGGATGCTTCACTCTTCACTCTAGTCCTCTATGGCTATGTCACTGATTCTGGGCCCAGGAGTCCTCAGGTCTTTCCATACTGCTGGCCAACCAAGTATCCACCTGGGGTTCACAGGAGTCTATTGAATGTGGTCAGACTTAGCTCGCACCTTCATTGCTGTTTTTCCCTCACTTCCTCTTATCAGTAACCAACATGGTCACCAGTCAGACCGCATGTCTGTTTGTGTATTCCCCTTGAGTCTTAGTCTTGGAAGGGGGTTTGCCCTGAGGGAATCTGACCACTTGTCTTGTTGTCTCCTGGGCGAGCAACTTGCTTGTTCTTGTAGTAGTCAGTCAGACTGCCATTATTGTTTTGTATTTTTCCTGTCAGTCTTTCTTTCAAGAAGTATCTCCTGTTCTTCTAGCCACTCCAGGCTGGTCTGCTTGTCCTTTCAAGTGGAGATTTCCCACCTCAGAAGATTCTGGATGTGGGTCAGGATTCTACCTATGGTCTCAGCAATAGTTTTTTAATGAAAAGCTATTTGACTATTCAAATCTGTTGTCCATAATTAACTCAAAGTAAGGCACCCTAGTGGCACAGTGGTTAAGTGCTTGGATGCTAACCAAAAGATCAGTAGCTCAAACCCACCCATTGGCTCCATGGTAGAAAGCTGTGGCAGGCTGCCTCTGTAAAGATTCTAGCCTTGGAAACCTATGGCCAGTTCAGTGTGGGGCTGTGGGTTAATGCACCAGACTGTTAAGCCATTTGAACAGCAAGGTCGGTCAGCAATTCAAGCTCACCAGCTACTCCATAGCAACCCTATGGGTCAGAGTGTACTCGACGACATTTAACAACAACAACACTTCTCTCCTAGAGAGCTACTATGAATTGGAATTGACATAATGGAAACCGGTTTGTGTTTGGTACTTGAAGTACTACAATCTTTTCAGAGCAGTGTATTCCTAGAAAGTATGTGTGTGTGTGGATTTCTCCCCCCCAACTAAAATTAGCTCATTTTAGTAACTATATCATTAAGGAAGCAAAAAGATAATGTTTTGCAAGTGAAGTGCAATGTTCTAAAGAGATATTGTTCTTTTTACTGCTCTCCAAAGACAAAGCAGAGGAAATGAATAGGAACCATTGCTGTCAGTTGCTCAGAGACCTTGGTGGAGTAACATGAGAACTGTTGGGGGCATTTGAGACATGTCTGATAATGTCAAAACAGCAAGCAGCCTCATCGTCCGTTTTACATTTTGAAATAGGAAAGAAAACAGATGAGATGACTTTTTCATTATTTTCCACAGTCAAAAAGGAAATTCACTTCTATTTTAATAACATTTCTATTTCTTATTTGCCATCATGCAAACCTTATGAAAATTGCAAACTCCAAATTTAGAGGAGAGAATGGAATGATGAAAAAGAAAATGATTCTGTCACCGAGTCTGTTTTCATTGAACTGAGAAGAAAAATCATGCTACTTTTTAAAGAGAAAACAGACAGATAATAACTAGTTCAGTGAATGGCCATGAAGTCTCAAGAATATGGCTTAGGACTACACAGCCAGGAACTACTGCAGACACAAGTTTTGCTTCCTTTAGCCCTGGCTTTGCAGCTACTCAGATGAAGAAACCAACCTACCAACCTTAGACAGTGTTTACCTACACAGTACCACAGCTACCAACAGTGCTCCACTGTTCACCCATCATGACCAAAAGAAACTCTTCGTCTAAGTCCTCACTCCTCCGATCTGAAATCCAGTTGGTGTTTCTGTTGGTGGTCAGTTGCTATCAAGTCGATTCTGACTCACGGTGACCTGATGTGTGTCTGGATGGAATTGAGCTCCATAGGGTTTTCCATGGCTGATTAGTCTAAAGTGGATCAGCAGGCCTTTCTTCTGAGGTGCCTCCAAGGAAGACTCAGTTGGCAACCTTTTTGCCAGCAGCATAGCATGCTAAGTATTTGCACCAGCCTGCGGCTTCCTTGTTTAGAGACACCTGGCACTTAACAACAACATAGTTACAGGGAGGGCTAGGAAAAAGAGTACCCTCCTATTTGTTATTGTTGTTGTTGTTAAGTGCCATGGAGTCCTTTCTGACTCATAACAATCCTCTATAGGGTTTCCATGGAGAGGTTAGTGAGTTTGACCATGAGGTAAGCAGTCCAATGTTTATCCTACAGTGCCACACCAGGACCCCAACCGTCGAGTGGGTTATGACTCATAGTGACCCTGCATAGGATTTCTGAGGAGCAGTTGGTGAGCTTGAACTGCCGATCTCGTGGTTCAAACTGACTTTGCAGTCCAGCGCATTACCTCCCATTAAGACATATGAAATCTAAGTTGGGGGTGGGGGCAGCTGTCAGGCCAACAGCAGAGCCGTAATCATAGTCATCATGTCTATCCTTGAGCACTAGATGACAGTGTTGTTGCTGTTAAGTGCTGTTAAGTCAGGTTTCAACTCATAGAGACTCTGGATGGGGTCTCCAAAGAGCAGCTGATGGGTTTGAACTTCCAACCTTCCAGTTAGCAGTCCAAAGCTTATCCTAAAGGCTCAACAGTCAGACTAACTGGGTTCAAATCCTGGCCCTTTCTTTCATTAGCTATTTAGCCAAGCACATGCCTACCTCACAGTCTTTGTGCATGCTGTTTCTTCTGCTTGGGAGTCTCTTCTCTATAAAATGGAACTATAATCACCTACTTCTTCATGCCTGCAGACAAGCAGTTTAAAGCCACTTCCTTCCAGGCACAGCGGATCCCATTCTCTGATTTGTTTCTCTTCCTAGAACTTATTGTCATGTGATAAAACTATGTCTTTGTTATTCACTTGTTGACCTTTTGCTTGCCTGTTTCTCCTTTATTCCCCAGCCCCTGCCGACTTGAATGTGAGACCCATGAGAGCAGAAGTTTTCTTTGTTTTGATCATTTTCTGTATGCCCCAAAATCTAGTACAGTGAGGGCACCTGGTAGACATTCTATGAAGATTTGAAGCATGACTGAATGAGTAACCTTGAATATGTAGCTTCTTAGAGACTTAGTTTATCTTCTGTAAAGCGGAGTTGATGATAGAAGTTATATCAGGATTACTTGAAAGATTAAATTAGAGTCTGTGTAGTCGGGTGGTGCCAGGACTTTACTCACCTTCTATGCCATGTTTCCATCTCCACTGTCCCTCACTGGTGATCTCAGATAGGCTGAAGTCCCTACTGCAAGAAGTTGTCATAGGAGAACCAGAAAACAAAGGCATCCCATTCTTGGCTTTTAAGTGTGCAATTACCTCAGTCCAGAAATAAGACAGAAGAGATTTCTGTGAATATCTGATCAAGTAAAACCAGTTTTGCATGTATCTTCCCCACCCATCTCCATAAAATCTTCCCAGGTGGGAAGAGGGGAGATAGGATTCTGAGTAGTGGGTCTTCTACTCTGTACCACCCTCTGCTCTCCCCAATGTTAGTTAGAAGATGGGAAGAATGGTCAGCAGACCGATGGATCCAAGAAGAAAGGGTCATGGCTATGCTCCCATCTGGCCATCCATGAGACAGCAGTTCACACAGGCCCAGCAGCAGTTAGTAAAGATGGTTCCCTGGAGTTTCACAAGTACCAGGCAGCCAGCAGTCTCCAATGGCCCCAGCATGTCACTAAACATCAGCAGGGTTTCCTTATGCTCTGCAGAAAGGTACAGAAGTAGGAAAGAAGGATGCCTCAGGATAAAACAATGTAGACTCTACAACCAGGGAACAGGTAGGACAAAACAGTAAACAGCTGTGGGAGGATGCCAGTGACTAAAGACCAGGAGACTGTTACCATACGAAGAAGAATGACCTACTTGAGCCTGAGTCTCAGTCTTCCCTGTACTTATGCTTATGCCAGGATATTACTCAACCTCTAGACTCTAAAAGCCACACCATCGGAAAAGAAAAAAGAAATTAATTGACCGTTGTGCTGTTAAGCAAAAAAAGGTCAGCAGTTCGAGCCCACCAGCCACTCCATGAGAGAAAGACGCAGCAGTCTGCTTCTGTAAAGAAACCCTATAGAGTGGTTCTCCTCTGCCTTCTAGAGTCTTCAGGAGTTGGAATCAACTCAATAGCAGGGAGATTTTCAGATTAAACCCAAAGCAATTTAGAAAACACTGAAGTGGCTGAGATTCTCCAGCAATAACTAGGATTGGGTACCTGCCATTTTGCAAGATGGGGGCCTGAAATGAAATTGTATAAATAAATAAATCATTGATAATTAAAATTAATAATAGTGAAAGAAATGAAAAAATATGCAGAAACTTATATTTATTCAACTTGCTAAATGTGTGTCCTATGAAAACCATCCCTACAAATTATATAAAGAATATATCCCAGGATCTGGCACTCCGTAAGCAACTAAACAATTGGAAGCTGCTGTTTTCGCTCTCACAAACTGCCAGACACCAGGCCATTCATTTTACATGCAATGTCTCTGACACCCACACAATCCTGCAAAGAAGGTATTTTATAATTTCCATTTTACAAATAATCAAAATGGGACTTGGGAAGATTAAATGACTTGGTCAAAGTCACAGGCTTAGGAAACGTCATAAGTGGGGCTTGAACCAAGGTAGTCTGATTCTTGGTGGTGGTGGTTGTGTGCCGTGGAGTCGGTTCCAACTCATAGCAACCCTGTACAGGGTTTCTGAGGCTGTAAATCTTTACGGGAGCAGAACGCCTCATCTTTCTCCCATGGAACAGCTGGTAGTTTTGAACTACTGACCTTGAAGTTCACAGCCCGATTCGTAACCACTAGGCTACCAGAGCTCCTTTGGTTCTTCCTAGGAATTTGTAAATCACTTGCCTCATTGGGGATAGGAATCCTGCCAGATTAGATGTTGTTGTTGTTGTTGTTGTGAAGTGCCGTCAAGTTGGTTCTGACTCATAACGACCCTATATAGGGTTTCCTAGGAGTGGCTGGTGAGTTTGAACCGCTGACCTTGTAGTTCAAACCTACCTTGCAGTCCAGATCATTAACCCACAGCGCCACATCCTTGTTTCATTGGCACAGCTGGATGGGGCTGCCCTAGGCTGGTGAATATAGCTAATGCCTGATGTTCCACTCCAGTAAGGTACGGATCCCAGACAGCAAGCACAAGTCTAAATCCATGTAGTCACCCTAGGAACCATTTACCTCTTCAAGGTCATCCTGCTATACATGGATTGCTTTATGATGTAGACTATTCAGGGGCCTGGGCTTTGAGCTGGGACATTGGGTGAAGTGGTTCAAAGGTCCTGTAATAAATAACTCAGTGACAGGGTCCTCAAGTCATAAAAGTACATGTGAGAGGAGCAAAGTCTTCCTTTGTGGAAGCTAAAATTGAGCTGAGACATTGGAGGGAGGTCCTGCGTTTCCATCTCAGTTGAAGGAAGTCTAGCTCCATCCACAGTGATGGGCCAACTCTTCTTCCTGAGAACAAGAGAGACCCACAACAGTGTATAAGCTTCCAAGACTGGCACTAAGGAGCCCTGTGCTCATTGAGGAGTCCCAGTGAGCATTAGGAGCCACAGCTAGGATTCTCACTTAGGCAGTTTGATTATATTGCCTATGTATGTAATCATGGCGTAGTATACTGCCCTTGACCCATAATGAACCATTGTGGTAATTGTGTGCCACCCAGTTGGTTTCGACTCATTCATAACCCTGTATAGAAAGCCTCATCTTTCTCCAGAGGAACAACTGGTAGATTCAAACTACTGACCTTGGAGTTCGCAGCCCAGCTTGCAATCCACTAGGCTACCAGGGTTTCTTATAGCAAACCATTTTATTTTATTTGTTATTGCTAACTGCTGTTGAGTCAATTCCGACCCGTAGCGACAGCGTATGGGGTTTCCAAGGAGCAGCTGGTGAGCTAGAACCACCGACCTTGCAGTTCAAACAACTTTGCAGTCTGACGCATTAGCCCACAGTGCCACACCAGGACCCTCTTATTGGGGAAGGAAAAGGAATAGTGAAGGTCAAAGGAAGAGGCATTTCTTCTATCCAGAGAAGCAAGGATGTCTTCCTGAAATCTTTCTGGGAGAGGAAGCACTGGACCTAGATCTCAAAGGATGGGCAGGACCTGGACATACAGAGATGGTCAGGCCTGGCAGGGCACTCCACAGAGCACAAACACACACAGGGAGGCAGAAAACTGCAGCGTGTGCATGAAAATCAGAATGATTTCCATTTGGCTGCAGCTCAAGATGAGTGGAGAGGAACGCACAAGAGTGAGTTAGACAGGAAAACTGGAGCCAAATCGGGAAGAGTTTTGAATGATAGGTCTGGGAGTTTGGATTTTAGTTACTAGGCAATAGGGAGTCATTGAATGTTTTGGAGCAGGGAATGATATAATCAGAGCTGTTCTTAGGATGATTTAGCAATCAGGAAGAGGATGTTACAGACAGAATAAAGAGCAATTAGGATCACTAGAAAAATGGGTTCAGGGTCTTAACCAGGCATGGAGAGGAGGGAATAGAAACAATAGATCATTGGTCTCCAGAGCCAGTGATTTAGCAACTGGGAATGTGTGAGGACTATGTTGGAAGAAAGCATTAAAAAGAGATGTGAAGTTTTCCTCCTGGCTCAGATGAAGACATTGCCCTTTGCAAAGAACATGTGGAAGCACAGACCTTGTCAGGGCTGGTGGGTGAGTGAAAGCTAATGGGTCATTCCCCACACATGGAGGGCATTTTCTAAAGGGTCAAATCTAAATTGTAGGCCATCTGCCCCCTCCACCAACAGAACTGCAGTCAGAAAGCCAGGGCTCGACTTCCATCTCCGAGGTCAATTATTTTCTCATATTACATTGATGCAGTGCAAACTGTATCTGATATCAGTGTCAGGCATCAACGGCCAACATACTCACCCACACATGCTCACATGCATGCCCACAAACATGCACACACACACAAACATGCCTGCCCAGCACCACTCATGGCCAGCTGATGAATGAAACACTCTCCTCTTGGGTGAGCGGCATTAGTGAGCTGATCCAGTAATAGAAGACAAGCCGTACAAATTGAAAACTAAAAACTTCCAGATTTCAGCCTCCTTTTCCGTATGCCACTTATTTTATGCTGCATGAATTGGATATTAGTTTCCCCGTTTCGCTGAAATGTCGGATCACTAGGGTAGCTTGAGCAGACTCAATTTCGCTTCGAGTAATAGAGTGAGATTATTCAAAATTACTTCCAGTGGGCTGCGCCCGCCTGTTCCTTCTGTTATGAGAATAGAAGTAAACAACTCGCCACCCTCCTCGCAAGCTGACATCCTTGACACAGAGCCTCTTTGCTGAGCTCCTTAATCGCAAGAGCATTTTGGTTTTAGCCACGCTCAATTAATTCATCCAGGAAAGGGTCCAGTCAGAAAGAGTTGATTTAAAGCGAGGTAAACTGGGCATCTGCTTGGAAAACCAGATGATCCCAAACATGTCTTTCATCGTGAAAAAAATGAAGAGCTTTCTCCACATCTAATGCAGCAACTTCTCAGCGGCAATGTTTTTTCTCTTGAGAGTTGAAGTGGTACCTGTAGTTCTTAGAAGCAATAAATGGGATGCCTCTCCTGGAATCAAAGAGGAGATTTGGGGTGAGTCCAATCCAGTCCAGTTCCTGGGGAGTTGATCCTGACTCCCGGTGACCCCATGTGTGTATCCAAGTAGAACTGAAGAAGTGTGCCCCATAGGGTTTTCATTGACTAATATTTCTGAGCGGAATCTCCAGGCCTTCCTCCCAACGTGTCTCTGGGTGGAGCCGAACCTCCAACCTTTGAGTTATGAGGAGACCACTGATGCACCCACAATCCCCTGCTGTCCCTCTGGGTCTGACAGGACCAACTGAAAAAGGCTGGGAGTCTGTCCGAGTTGGGTTTTTATCCTCTGCTAGACACACAGCTGCTCTCTCTCGCAGATGAATACTAAAGAGCTGAGTTAGCACTTGGGAAAGTGGGATGTCAACATTTTTTGCTCACATTTGATAAGCAGCAGAAGATTAGCACCTTCCTCAAGTCTGTATTTCAAACAATGTTTCTTTCAAGGCATCCAAATTGGCAAGAACATCCCAGCCCTGCAGACAGCCCTCAAGCTTGTGGGGAGAGAGGGGCTGGGGAGGGAAGTGGGGGAGACTGGAGCCGGGGAAGGGAGGTATGTGGTGACAAGCCCCAAACCCACAGCTTTAATGCAGTGACATTCATGTGGGGGAGGAGCCCTCCTTGGGGCTGGTTCAGGGTGTTCTTGGCTAAGAGAGGAGGCCAGACAGGGAAGTATCTGTCCAGTGGGAAGAAGGACCCAGGATCCAGGTCCTTAGTGGCCTCAAGTCACCCTGGGCATCCTGCTTCCACAGAAAGTATTACATGGCACAAACAAGCTGGGGAAATCAGGGACCAATTGGAGTATTAAAAACAGGCTTTTCTGGCCTCTCGGGGAAGGCTAAGATTTCGTCTCTGCTGCCATCCATCACCTCACATTTTCCACTGATGTCACCCCAGGCAAATCATCGGTGGAGAGAGGGCTTAAAGGGGAAGAGGGGCTGTGAGCAGAACAGTAGGATGGAGAGAAAAATGGGACTAGGACTGGCCTCAGCCTCTATGTTGGGATCTCACCCTCAGTTGATAAACAGGACTGGAGGCTGACTGTTTGCTGCCAAATGAAACCTTGCTTTTGTTCCTTGATCTAAAGCAAAGGACTCAAAGGAGGAGACACCTGGGCTTCCTTCCCACCAGGTGTGAAGATGACTCTGTCTATCCTAGCCAGGGCGACAGTGCACAAAGCGGACCAGCACCAAGCTAGCAGCAGAGACTGGGTTCTGACCCCACCTCTGTCACTGATGCCCCATGTGACAGTGGCAGATCTGCACCCCTGTGTGGATCTTCTCAGTAATGAGTGCTTTTCCGATGAGCTTGACTGTATCATGCACTCTTCCAGGCACGCACTGCCAAACATCCCCTTTTGAAGGTCTCAGATAGGCTCCTTCAAACCAGCTGATAGTCAAGAAATGTACATTAATGTTTCCTATATTCTAGGCATTGCAGTAGGCACAGCCACATGAAACATTAGCATATTTTATTTTAAAACTTGGGGTAGGTGATAATTTTGTGAAGATATTTCATGGTTAGTGTGCTTGGCTGCTTACCAAAAAGTTAGTGGTTTGCTCCTATCTGCAGAAGAAAGGCCTGGTGATCTACTCCCAAGAAATCAGCCATTGGAAACCCTATAGAGCATAGTTCAACTCTGACACACATAGGCTTACCAGCAGTTGCAGACAGCTCCATGGTAAATGGGTTTTATTGCTATTCTGTGTGTATTGCTTTGTTAGCATTTGAGGAAAAGAACAGTAAACAATATAGACACAGTCCTTATCTTCCCAATCTGAATCCCTCAGTCACAATAGTATTAGTGTTAGTTGTAGGTGTGGTGCTGTAGGATACACACTGCTAACCACAAGGTTGGCAGTTCAAACCTAACAGTCACACCTCGGAAACCCTACACAGCGTCGTTGTGAGTTAGAACCAACTCAACAACACTTAACAACAACACAACATTATTAGTTGCATTTTACAAAGGAGAAGATAGACGCTCCGAGAGGTAGATTGATTTACCCAAGGACACACAGCAGTCAGGAACCAAGTCTGAAAAAGAATCCCAGTCTTCTGGACAGAAACCCATTTATCTTCTAAGTCCATGCATAAGTTCGTCCTAGCACATGAGAGAGAAAACAAGGTAAGCTCCTGCTTTAAAATTCTAGCAACAAGGTATTTATATAAATGCTCTCTCCAGGAGGCCAAAGCTCAGACCTGCCCAAATTCTATTCCTCTACTCCAAATATTTCTTATACCAACCAGGCAAGAAATGCTGAAGGGGCCGGTCAAAAAAATAAAGCGCTAATAATAATAATAGGCTTACATTAAACCAAATAAAGTCATTCTGAAATGACTAAAGAGAAATAGCAAAGGAGAAATGCCCCTGGGCTCGGGCTCTGTTTATGCACTACACATTATACCTTTTCATCACAATTACCTAAAGTGGTACATTTGTACTTCCATAATGTATGGAATTCATTACATAGTTTTGCAATGAAATTATCACACTGTGCCTGGGACATCTGCACCCTGTCATACATCATTCTATTCATTTCTAGTTAATTTAATCCCAATATCTGCCCACATGATAAGACAGATGTTCAGCTACACTGCAGCTTCAATGGTTTTCTGCCTTGAAGAAACTTGAAGCCGTTGAAAGAAATGATATTTCAGACAGAAAGCTTACAGTATTAAAAAGTTTGGCAGTTTTGCCACTTGGCTATTATTATCTTTATTATTTGTTGGTCTATCGTTGTAACCTCTGCCGTGAGGATCAATATGTGAGAGTAACGGAGACCTAAGATGAATGGGACTATTTCTATGTGTATTTCTATAGCCACTGGAAATGATTCCCCATCCATAATGGATTTAGAAATAGCTGGATGTCACACAAAAACAGGGAAAAAATATATATGTGCATTTCACACATTCCATGCTAATTTTTTATTCACATTTATTGTTTGAGGTAAGAGGTAAGGAAAGCTTCAGGGTTTCCCTTTGACCTAAGGCCATCTGAACTCTTCATTTACATGGTCCTCTTGCTCCTCAACCACCCTGGAAAGTGGTCACTTCTCACCCCATCTCTGATCACATGTCCCCTACTAGAAACTTCAGAGACAGCTTTACCTGCCTGTGAATTTGGGCTCTGCCACTCACAGACTGGGTAGCTTGCTGAAGTCTCTTGGAATCTTAATTTCTTCATTTGCACAAGGTAAATAATAATAATAACTATTTCATACAGATGTAAGGATTAGATGAGATAAGACATGCAAAATATTGAGCACAGTGCTTGGTTCACTAATGTAAATGATCATCTTAATAGGACTTTCAACAGTAAGAGTAACAATAATGATTCATATATGCAAAGTCATCAGGGTAGCCTCTCAGGTTATAATAGATACCAAGGTAAGTCTAAAAGTATTGCTATGAAACCATAGAAGCCTTTATCAAATGAAAATAGCAACATGTCAAGCTATTGCTTCTCAACATTTTCTCCATATAAGTCTATCCACTTCTGAAGGTGGTGTTTCTACCCCTCTAACCCTTTCCTAGGAGTCCTGGTGTGGCACTGTAGGTTAATGCACCAGACTGCAAAGCCATTTGAACTGCAAGGTCAGCAGTTCAAACTCACCAGCTGTTCCTCAGAAACCCTATACAGGGTCACTATGGGTTGGAATCAACTCAAGAACACTTAACAACAACCCTTTCCTGATATGGTGCTATAAGTACTGGGTGGCTAGCTACAAAGTTGATGGTTCAAATCCACCAGCTGCACCTATACAGGATTGAGGTGAGTTGGAACCGACTCCATGGCACTTAACAACAACAACAGCCCTTTCCTGGAGAATTCTGTGCTGTTGATTTACACCACATCAAAACAACAGTTTTGGCATCCTTAAGGGACTCAAATCATGTTCCTTTAAAATATTCTTTGAGTTTGAGAAGCCTTAAGGGGCAAGATAGGTATGTAGAGTGGATGGGGTAAGGTTTATCAAAAACATTCTTACAGGACAGTTCTTGCTGTCTTCAAAGAATGAGCAGATGTTCTTAGGATGGAAAGAAACTCCTCAGTGCTACTTCCCAGCCTTTTTCTCACCAATGTAGTTTTCAGTTTTCTTAAAATATCTTCATGATAAGCCTTCATTATTCTGTGTCTTTCAACAAAATCTATCAAGATAACTCCTTTGGGATCCTCCAAAACAGATGCCATAATCATTCTAGATGAATTTAACTATATGAGCAGATCCCCTCAGAAACCACCATTTTGATGAATCTTTTTTTGAAGATACCCTAAGGAGACAAAGACTAGTGTATTACTGAGATGATTTGTCTCCAGAGACAAGTTGAAAAGCATTTGTTTGGAATAAACCTGTGCATATATAAACTCCACCACTTGTCTATAAGTTTGTCATACTGTGATGGCTTGTGAGTTGCTGTGATTCTGGAAGCTGTGATTCTTCCACAGGTAGTTTAAATACCAGCAGGGTCACCCATCATGGACAGATTTCAGATGAGCTTCCAGATGAAGACAGACTACGAATAAGGAGAGACAAACTACTTCCACATATATAGTTACTGAAAACCTTATGAATAGCAGAGAAACACTGTCAGATATAGTGCCAGAAAATGAGCCCCTCAGGTTGGAAGGCACTCAGAATGCGACTGGGGAAGAGCTGCCTCCTCAAAGTAGAGTTGATCGTGATGACGCGAATAGAGTAAAGCCCTCAGAACCTTCATTTGCTGATGGTACAAAACCTAAAATGAAGAGAAACAGCTGTAAACATCCATTAATAATCAAAACCTGGAATTACTACGTATGAATCTAGCTGAAATGGACTGGTATTGGCCATTTTGAATCTGACAACCACATGGTTTACTATGCTGGGAATGACAAATTGAAGAGAAATGGTGTTGCATTCATTGTCAAAAAGATCATATCCAGATCAGTCATGAGGTATAATGCTGTCTGTGATAGGATAATATCCATGCACCTACAGGAATGACCAGTTAATACCACTATTATTCAAATTTATGCAGCAACCACTAAAACCAGTAAGGATGAAATAGAATTCTACCAACTTCTTCAATCTGAAATTGATCAAACATGCAATCAAGATGTATTGATCATTACTGGTGATTGGAATGCAAAGGTTGGGAGCAAAGAGGAACGATCAGTAGTTGGAAAATATGGCCTTGGTGATAGAAATGATGCTGGAGATCACATGATAGGTTTCTGCAAAACCAATGATTGGTTCATTTCAAATACCTTCTTTACACAGCATAAGAAATGACTATACACATGGACTTCACCAGATGGAATACATAGAAATCAAATTGACTTCATCTGTGGAAAGAGATGATGGAAAAGCTCTATATCATCAGTCAAAACAAGGCCAGTGGCAGATTCTGGAACAGACCATCAATTGTTCATATGCAAATTCAAATTGAAGCAAGAGAAAATGAAAACAAGTCCAGGAGAGCCAAAATATGAACTTGAATATATCCCAGCTGAATTTAGAGATCATCTGAAGAACAGATTTGACACATTAAACACTAAAGACCAAAGGCCAGAAAAGTTGTGGGAAGACATCAAGAACATCATACAGGAAGAAAGCAAAAAGTCATTAAGATGACAAGAAAGAAGGAAAAGATCAAAATGGACATCAGAGGAGACACTGAACTTGCTCTCTAGTTTAGTGATGCTAAAGCAAATGGAAGAAATGAGAGAAACATGAGCTGAACAGAAAATATCAGAGGTCAGCTTGAGATGACAAAATCAAATATTACAATGAAATGTGCAAATATCTGGAGTCAGAAAACCAAAAGGAAAGAACATACTCAGCATTTCTCCAACTGGGGGAACTGACGAAAACTTCAAGCCTCGACTTTCATTATTGACGGATTCTTTGGGCAAATTATTGAATAATACAGGAAGCATCAAAAGAAGATGGAAGGAATACACAGAGTCACTGTACCAAAAGAACATGGTTTGATATTCAGCCATTTCAAGAAGTAGCATCTGATCAAGAACCAATGATATTGAAGGAAGAAGTCCAAGGTGCATTGAAGGAATTGGCAAAGAACAAGGCACCAGGAATTGGTGGAATGAAAATTGAAATCTTTTAAGAAACAGAAGTGGCACTGGAGACATTCACTCATCTATGCCAAGAAATTAGGAAGAAAACTATCTGGCCAACTGATTGGAAGAGATCCATATTTGTGCCCATTCCAAAGAGAAGTGACCCAACGGAATGCAGAAATCATCAGACAATCTCTTTGTTATCCCATGCAAGTAAAGTTTTGCTAAAGGTAATATAGAAACGGCTACAATCATACATTGACAGAGAACTTCCAGAGGTTCAAGCTGGATTCAGAAGAGGTCATGGAATGAGGGATATCATTACTGATGTCTGATGGATATTGGCTGAAAGCAGAGAATACCAGGAAAATGTTTACCTGTGCTTTATTGACTATGTAAAAGCTTTCGATTATGTGGATCATGACAAGCTATGGACAACATTGCAAAGTATGAGTATTCCTAAACACTTAATTGTGCTCATGAGGAATCTGTACATGGACCAAGAGGTAGTTGTTCGAACAGAACATGGGAACACTGAATGGTTTAAAATTTAAAATGGTGTGCGACAGGATTGTGTTTTTTCACCATACTTATTCAACCTGTATGCTGGGCAAATAATCTGAGAAGCTGGGTTTAATGAAGAAAAATGTGGCTTCAGGATTGGATAAAGACTCATTAACAACCGTGATATGCAGATGATACAATCTTGCTTGCTGAAAGTGAAGAGGACTTAAAATACTTACTGATAAAGATCAAAGACCACAGCCTTCAGTATGGGTTGCATCTCAATGTAAAGAAAACACAAATCCTCACCACTCGACTAATGAACAACATTCTTATCAATGGAGAAAAGATTGAAGTTGTCACTGACTTCATTCTTGGATCAACTATAAACACACATGGAAGCAGCAGTCAAGAAATCAAATGACATATTGCATTTAGGAAAATCTACTGCACAAGATCTTTTTTAAATTGTTGAAGAACAAAGATGTCAGCTTGAGGACTAAGGTGCTCCTGACTGACCCAAGCCATGGTATTTTTCATAACCTCATATTCATGCAAAAGCTGGACAGTGAATAAGGAAGACTGTAGAAGAATTGATGCTTTTGAGTTATGGTATTGGAGGAGAATATTGAAAGTGTCATGGGCTGCCAGAAGAACCAACAGATCTGTGTTGGAAGAAGTGCAGCCAGAGTGCTCCTTTGAAACCAGGCTGGCCAAACTTCATCTCTCATACTTTGGACTTATTGTCAGGAGGGAACAGTTGCTAGAGAAGTATATTATATTTGGTAAGGTGGAGGGTCAGAGAAAAAGAGAAGACCTCCAATGAGATGGATTGGCAAAATGGCAGCATCAATGGGCTCAAGCATGGCAACAATTGTGAGGTTGGCACAGGAGTGGGCAGTGTTTCATTCTGTTGTGCATAGGGTCACTATGAGTCAGTACTGAGTTGATGGCACTTAACAACAACAACGTAAGTAAACTAGAACCCTAGTAGCAGTACTTCTCTTACTGATTTTCCTATTATCATCATTATTGATGTTACCATCACTATTATTATGATTTCATAATGATTTCTACTATTTTTGGTGCTAGAATCCACAGGTTAAAACCATTTCTAAGTTTTGCAAGGGTCAACTATTATCCCTCCTAGATGTCACAACAATAGTCATGGACTCTGGAAGTCTATGTGCACTAGAAAGCTTTAGGTAAGGGAAATCATGACTTCATCTGGGGCTGGGAAGGGGTTATGACTGCTTCATTCAGACAGGAACTCAAGGAGACTGTCCCTGGAGTACAGGAGGAAGCACTGTACTACACATGTTTTTGTTTGCCATCTAGTGTATTCCAACTCAGCCACCTTATAGGATGGAGTAGAATTACCCCATAGGGTTTTCTAGGCTACAAATCCTTACGGGAGCAAATGGCCCTGTATGCCAAGGAATAATAGCTTCACAGTTTGATATTTTCTTTAATAAAGCTGTCTGTGATTTTGTAACAATATTATTTGACTTACCCTCATAGACTACCCTTTCTTTCCAGTCTCTCTTAGTCTAGAAGTTCCACTGAAACCTGTTCAGCATCATGTTCTTGTTGTTGTCAAGTAGGTTCCAACTCACAGTGACCTTGTTTAAGATTTCTGAGGAGTGGCTGGTGTGTTTGAACCACCAACCTTGTGGTTCAACCCAACCTTGCGGTCCCGTGTTTTTTCCTACAGTGTCACACCAGGACTCCTGTACAGGATCATGTTGTTGTTGTTAAGTGCCGTCGAGTCGGTTTTGACCCATAGCGACCCTGTACAGGGTTTCCGAGGGTGTAAATCTTTATGGGAGTAGAAAGCCTGATCTTTCTCCAGCGGAGCAGCTGGTAGTTTCGAACCGCTGACCTTAAGGTTCGCAGCCCGATTCGTAACCACTACGCTACCAGAGCTCCTTAGAAATACTCAAACCTTCTCTAATCACGTGCACTGGCCAAGAATGGAACCCAGGTGTCCAACATGGATTAGAGCCACCACTGCCTCACACAGCCACTAAAGCTTTGCAGTAAGATGCCCCCTCCCTAGTTCTATTTTGTTCTAGACCAGCCACTTATTGGTAGCACTAATATTGTTTCCAAAGAGCCACCATTCCTTCAAAGTGGTGGGAAAAAAAGAGGCCTTTCTTCTGGGGTTTGCTACATAGAAGCTGCTTTTCTGAGATCCCTGGCTGGGAGGTTCCAGAAAAGCTCAGAGCATATTGAACTCCAGTTGTTGAGCTGAGGAACAGCTGGAAATTATACAACTGACATTTCAATGGATGCAATGACCCTTACACAATGTCCTCCCAATTACCTGCATGTAGTTGTCTGCCTCAGCCTTACTGATTTTTCTGTGTTGTTCAGGCCCATGCTGACATCTCAAACTGGTCCAAGCTGAAACGATGATTGTGTGGTGATGGTGGTGGTAATGTGTGTGTATATATGTGTGTGTACAACTGATCACCACAGCTAAATCCATACACAATTTAGGGAGTGCATATTGATTTCTATCATCTGTGCCTCTGCTTCCTAAGGTATCAAAGAAACCTAAAGGCTTCCTTCCAATAGTCAGACATGGGGCAGAGCAAAACCATTCCGACTGTTTTTCAGCCCGGTGGCCTGCAGCAGCAATTGTTCCTGAGAGACTGTGTACGGCAGGCAGGATGGTATACTACCCAAAGCAGCAACTCTGCCATGAAGTCCAATTCCCTAACTCCCTGCCATGTCCAGATGCCTGACCTTGAGCAAGTTATTCATCTTCTCTGTCTTACAGATACCTTGCCCAAAGTCACATTTGGGATTACTGATGCTAAAGCCCTTTTTGTCTAACCATTAAGCAAGAAGACAAGACCTTCATTTGAACCACCCCAATCTGTTCCAAAAGATAAATCAGTACCTCTAGACCTATATCCCACCCCAACACTCCACTACTATGGCCTCCAACACAAACTTGCAATAGTTTTGTGGTCCAGAAAGCCATGGGCTCCTTTCTCTTACTCTTCCGGTTTCTCCTTTACAATAGGCAAGGGACAAAAACTAGCGTTTATTGAGTAAACTGTTCTCTGCCAAGGGCTATTCTTGCTGATGAATCTATCAAGTGCTATTTCTGATTTATAGATGAGGTTTCTGATGATCACAGGTACAAAGCGACTTAGCTGCATTGACACAGGCAGTGAATAAAACTCTGCCCTGAGGGACACGAGGAGTGGAGAAGCGGCTACTCTGACAAATGACTCCTCTGACCAGGGCCCTGGTTCTTAGCTCAGATCTTAGTTTTGTAGCAGTGACTGTGACCATTAAGGTTTTGTGTCAACTTGGCTGAGTTAAGAGTCTCAGTGGTTTGGGACTTAAGATCCCCCATGACAAGATCTAATACAGTGTCATCACTTCCTGGATGAGATCTGCTATGAGCAGCCAATCAAATGAATGGAAGTTTCCTCAGGGGTGTGGCCTGCTTCCAATATACTGGACACTTAACACTATTTACTTCTATTCCCTTTAACTCACACTCCTCCCTGTGCCTCCTGCTATCTTCATCTTTTCTCTGCCAACCTCCCTCTTATTGCATTTGCCTGTCCTGTCACCCATGTTAATATGTGTCTGTCTTCTAGCCCATGAATAACTTTCCCCTCCCCACCCCATGCTCTAGTAACCATCATAGAATGTTTCATTTACAAAGAAAGTTTTCCTTAACTTTTTACAATATTCATCTCATCTAATATTTGTACATGGAGGGGATTGCAGTCATTATAATGAAGCAAAGTACATGATTTGCTAAATGTAAAATTGATGAGCTTCTCTGTAGAACTTCAATCAATTCAGAATAAAACATTTAAATATATATATGGGGGATATACACATTTACATATATATACAGTAAAGTACCAACACTTGAAACCTGACTTCCTACATATGAGGAGAGATGGAGCTTCCAGGCAAGGGCCAGAAGAGAGTAAGTTCACCCTGTGGCCCTGAACCCAACTGCTGAGTACAAACCCTGATTCCACTAATGAATAGCTCTGTGATTGTGGGCAAGCTGTGATTTGTGCCTCTTTTCCAGAAAACAAGCTTCATAATCATGTTCCTCCAGAGGCGAGAGGGACGAGCTAATAAACAAAGTGGTTTGACCACTGTCTGGCACAGAGAAAACTCTCAACAAGAACCCTAGTGGCACACTGAAGTCCCCAGCTGCTAATAGAAGGTTGTCAGTTTGAACCCACCAAGCAACTCTATGGAAGAAGACCTGGTGATCTGTTTCTGTAAAGTTAACAACCTTAGAAACCCTATGGACCAACTGTACTCTGTCA
>NW_006408601.1:5684168-5726265 GCF_000296735.1 Chrysochloris asiatica
AATCCAACTGTGAACCGCAAAGTCGGCAGTTCGAAACTACCAGCCACTCCGCGGGAGAAAGATGAGGCTTTCTGCTCCCGTAAAGATTTACATCCTTAGAAACCCTGTACAGGGTCGCTATGGGCCGGAACCGACTCAACGGCACTTAACAACAACAACAAACAGGAGCTAAAATCTCCCTGAACTCTGCCTCGTGACAATCCCACGCGTGCCCGAGTAGAAGTGTGCACCCTAAGGTTTTCAATGGCTGGTTTTGGAGAAATAGCTTTCCAGGCCTCCCTGGCAGTGTGCCTCCAGGTGGATTCGAACCACCAACCCTTCAATTAGTACCACCCAGGGACTTCAAGCTCTCAATAAATGTTAGCATGAGTCCTGGTGTGGTGCTGTAGGCTAAGCACTGGACTGCTCTTTGTATGGTCGGTGGTTCAGACCCATCAGCTGCTCCTCGGAAACCCTAGATAGCTTCAGACCGTCTCAACAGCACTTAACAACCACCACATAATCATTACCCGTACTAACTACCGCCACTGTACTTTTTAGGGTGATTTCAATTTAAAAGCACAAATGGCCAGAATTTTCTTTCTTGATCAATCACAAAATCTTTCACGGGAAGGCTGAGGTTGTTTTTCAAATTATAAAGAGTCACCTTTTACAACTGAGGCTTTAGAGGGACACCACCCATTCAGTGCTTTTATAGGAAGATGCAGCTCACAGCTCAGTTTGAACTGGGTACAGCATGCTGATTCCTGCCTTTCAGAGACCCATGTATGTGCCTTTCAGCGTCCCCTTTAAAGGCACAAAGCTGCCTGACAAGCAGGTGACTGTCAGATCCTCTGATCCTGCACCTGAGGGCTTGAAAGCAGGAAGCAGCCAACTGGGATGCTTTTCAGGAGCAGTCCTGCACCTACCTCTCTGTTTGCTTCTGACCATCGGAGAGCTCCCGGAAAAAAAAAGGTTCTGGTGCAGATGAAGTAAATTCAGAGGAGGGTAGGGGTGCATCCTGGAGAAACCTGACCTGGATGCTGGTTCCCAGTGCACAATCAGCAAGCCCATGCTCTGTGCTCTACCCCCAAATAAAGAGCTGGACAAACTCAGGGTGGGTTCCTGCTGGATAAATGTGGGTCAACAGAGAGAGGATGCTAGGGTCCAGCTGAGGAAGTCACTGAGGTATGTTGAGAGCTGAGCAAAGATTGAAGTGAGGGCTTAGATAGGAAATACTCGTGTATTATGTGATGAATAGTTATGGTAAGCCAACTGTACACCAGGCTTGTGCTAGACTCTGGGGCTATAAAGAATAGCTAAATTGGACAGCCCTGTCCTCTTGCTGCTTGTGACCCAGTGGAGTAACTCTACAAACAATGTATAATTATAAAGGCAGATAAGCTCGCTCAAGCAACCCCAGTTTCCCATTGCTCTCCACGATGGCGCTTGTCATGCTCTAGGCCTCCCTGCTTTCAACACTCAAAATCCAGCTCTAGTCTCTACCAACCAGATACAGGCCTCCTTCCATGTGTATGCTTAGGGTCTGCAGGAGCCTCTCCTTGTAAATCCCATTGTCTTTCAGGGACTCAGGTCCCAGCCTCTGGTCTTTCCTACTAGGCTTTGTAGATCACCTCTTCCTCTTCGTAGGTTTTCCAAAAGAGAAAAAAGTAGCAATTACTTAAATAAAAGGAGACTTGTCACATTTAACCAAAAGGATATTGTTACAACAAAAACTTTATCAAGTACAGATGAGTTTCCAGGTATGGGCTAAGCACACCACCATTTAGCTTGGTCCTCAACTGAAAGCTTCAAAGAGACAATCAACATCACAGAGCTTCCAGGTCCCAAAGTAACTGAGGATGGAGAGACTTTCTTTTGTGCTTTTAATTTTCAGCCAAACAGCACTAATTGGAACAATATCATTTATTACACATTCGTCCCCATGTGGTCTCTGGGCTGTAATCTGATGCAGATAAGAAATCCTACCACTGGGTAGTTTATTATTGTGTTCTCTGAAACCCTATCTAGGATCTCTATGAGCTGGAACCAACTCAATGGCACTTAACAACAAAAACCACTGGCTAAGTTATTATTGTGTTCTCTGTCTTGTGTTGCAGTTACAGGGCTGTGTGGGATGGGACGTTTTGCTGCTATGATAGCAAGTACAGCTGGCAATTTTATTGTGCTTACTCCTCCCTGTCCAAACAGTTTGCTTATCAACTCCTCCCTTCCGGACAGTATCCTCTGCAGAGAATAGCAATAATGAAGAGGTCTGGTCACCAATGTCTTAAGAGGAAGTACATGTACCTTTATAACTAACTTCCCAAGAATGTTCTTGGCTGAGACTTGTCAGACCCTTTCCTGAATCAATTGGTCAATTTGCATTCAGAGTCTGGAATTGTACTGGAATTGTAGGGACACAGTGCAGATTAAAACACGGTCTCTGACATCAAGTAGTTGAGAATTAAGTTAGGAAGACAAGATGAGTACATATAAGAAGATAGCCACAACATAAATTAGGAAGAGGATATGGGTTTCATCCTATCTTTACTGAGTTTCGGTTTAGAGCTTCTCTGAGACACACAGTACCTAGGATTCTCTTTAGTTGAGGGGACAAGAATGCCAAGTTCACAGAGTTTTTAGAATTAAAAATAGAGACTGCTTGTGACAGCACTTTAAAAATAAAAACATTTATTGTGAATTTTAAATGTAAGCTGAAAAGAATTTAATACTCTAACAATACTGAAGGAATTAACTAGATTTTGGCATTATCCACTGATGAAAAATAGCTAATCATCTACAAATTCACTTTAAATAACCAGGAAAATACTCATGTTATAATGTTAAATAAAAATCAGGAATGAAATTTTCAGCATGCTAGAATTTCAGGTTTGTAAAAATGATAGAAGGGGGGGGGGGGAAATCAGAAAAGGAAAATACCAAAATGTAAAACCAAATATTGAAGTGGTGGCTTCCTTGGTAACAGTAAGTCCAACTAACACCCAGATCTTGATATCTAAGTACTATTTTCACTAAAAAAAATCAGAGATCCTTAGGAAAAATTACTAATTCCAGAGCGGTGACTATGAAATTTCAAGTGATTTTTGCAACACCTTCTTGTCCCAAACTGTAAGGAAGTGCTCAAGAATGTTAGGAAGATGTCAACAACAAACAAACAAAACCATGGGAACCAGCCTAAAAGGACCCCACTAGTAAAATGGAAGACAATTTTAGGGTGAGAATAAACAGTCCTGGTGTAGCACTGTGAGATAAAGCACTGGACCACAAGGTTGGTTTGGACCACAAGGTTGGCGGTTCAAACTCATTAGTGGTTCAGACTCCTTGGAAACCCTATACAGGGTAGCTATGAGTTGGAACTGACTCTACAGCACTTAACAACAACAATAACAAAACCTGTAGAATCAAATAATAATCCATGAGTCTTTACTGATGTAAGGAATTAAAAAAAACAAATACTTAAGTGGAGAGAAAGGGGAGTGCTTTCTTTCAGTAAAATGTCAACTGACAAATATGAAAAGAATGATAAAATTAGAAAATCACTATTTGCCCACCATAGAAACAGGCAGAGAGTACCAGGGCTATGTAAATGGTTAAGCACTAGTTTAAACCAAAAGTTTAAACCCACCCAGGGGCACCCTAGGAGACAGATTGGGTGATCGATTTCCCAAAGGTCACAGCCTAGAAAATCCCATGGAGCAGACTTATTTTGCACACATGGGGTCGCTATGAATCAGCCTCAACTCCATGGCAACCAACTAGAGCATAGTAACCAAGGAGTCAAGCAACAAAGATCAATGTATGCTAAAGCTGGAGAACAAATGTTTGATGAGAAACAAAACGTCAACCTAATCTCAAAGTATTATCTCCAAAGATATTTAATAACAAAGGAGAATATAATAACTTCATATTGAAAGACTTACGGATACCGCCTTGTTAGTGAAGTTACCATCCTTAGTAATGGGGTAATCAACACCCTATGACTGTGAATACAGTGAGGACACAGCTTCATATGACAGATCAGTTCCTAATAGTGTTGGTACGAATTTGTAGGTAAGTCAGACCAGAGGCATAACAGCTCTTATTTAGCCTTACTTCAGTGCAAGAAAGAGCAAGGTGAGACTTTCTGATCCTATAAGGATGTACAGCCTCAAAAACCTTACGTAAGGTCTCTATGAGTTGGAATCAACTCGAAGGCAATAGGTGTGTTTTTTGTCTGTTTTAGTGCAAGAAAAGGTCCAAAGCTTTTTTAATGATAGAAAGGTGTACGTGCAGCAAGGGATGGTGGTTGGGGTGAAGAATTTGTTGTGAGTGGGGGTTAACACAATCTTTCAAATTTGTGAGGACAAATTTATATAACATTAAAGGGCAAGTAAGAGTTGTCTACAAGTCAGACAAGGACTGTCTACACTGTAATGCTCATGCCAGAAATTCATGATCTGAATTTAATCATTTAAAAAAACCAATAACACACACAAAGACTTATCAGCACTCTTCTGCAAGAGTATCACAATCATGAGAAAGGGGAAAAAAAGATGGAGAAAATATTTCAGTTTAAAGGAAACCAAGGTGTCTTGGTGTGGCACTGTAGGATAAGCACTGGACTGCTAACTGCAAGGTTGGTGGTTCAAACCCACCAGCCACTCCTCAGAAGCCCTATGTATACAGGGTTACTATAAGTTGGAACCAACTCAAGGGCACACATCTAATAAGACCAAGGAGACATGGCAACTAAATGAAATTCAGGATCCTGGACTAGGGGCTGGAACACATTTTTGTTGTGGTTATAAAAGACATCATTGAGATATACGTTATTAGGTCCATAGATTAAATGATATCATTGTTGGTTAAGAACTGTCAAGTCAGTTCTGACTCATAGTGACCCTGTATAGGGTTTCTGAGGAGTGGCTGGTGAATTGGAATGTTTTCTTGCCTCTCTTCTGCATGCAAAATGAACCCACTACCAAGAGAGCTATATCCAAAGTATAACAGAGTGTGATATTAAGTCCCAACCCTACACACAAGATCAAAATGTGTTTCCCTTTGATCCAAAGACCTATGAATGACAAATTATAAAAAGTTATCTTTTCTTCCTCCAAACACAATCTACAGTGATAGAAAAGTACCACAATGTCTGAAATAAACTCTTTTGTAAAGAAGAAGAATGGGAAGATGGGAAGTAGAAAGCAGCCACTGGCCCATAGCAATTTTGAAATCTAGATGAGCAAATATTACAAACTCAGCATCTTCTTTGATAAAACACCAGCTATGCTCCTAGACAAAGTCTATTGTCCTCCATGGCTTATGGCTTCACATCTTGAGAATTCCTTTCTTTTCCATTATTCTTTTTGGATGCATCTAAAAAATGTATCTTCTCTTTGAGGAATAAGTAGCAGAAATTTGAGGATGCTAAGAATATTCAACCTGTATGCTGAGCAAATAATACGAGAAGCTGGGTTATATGAAGAAAAACGTGGCATCAGGATTGGAGGAAGACTCATTAATAACCTGCGATATGCTGATGATACAACCTTGCTTGCTGAAAATGAAGAGGACTTGAAACATTTACTTATGAAGGCCAAAGAGCACAGCCTTCAATAGGGATTGCATCTCAATGTCAAGAAAACGAAAATTCTCACCACTGGACCAAAAACAACATTCTTATCAATGGAGAAAAGATTGAAGTTGTCAAGGACTTCATGCTTCTTGGATCAACTATCAACACTCGTGGAAGCAGCAGTCAAGAGATCAGACGACGTATTACATTGGGCAAATCTGCTGCACAGGAACTTTTTGGAGTATTGAAGAGCAGAGATGACAGCTCGAGGACTAAGGTGCGCCTGACCCAAGCCATGGTATTTTCAATAACCTCATATAGATGCGAAAGCTGGACAGTGAGTGAATAAGGAAGATCGTAGAAGAATTGATGCCTTTGAGTTGTGGTGTTGGAGGAGAATACTGAAAGTGCCATGGACTGCCAAAAGAACCAATAGATCTGTTTTGGAAGAAGTGCAGCCAGAGTGCTGCTTGGAGGCCAAGATGGCTAAGCTTCGTCTCTCATACTTTGGACATATTGTCCGGAAGGAACAGTCGCTGGAGAAGGATGTCATGCTGGGTAAAATGGAGGGTCAGAGAAAGAGAGGAAGACCCCTAACAAGATGGATTGGCCAGGTGGCATCAATGATGGACTCGAGTGTGACAGCGGTAGTGAGGTTGGCCCAGGATCGGACATTGTTTCGTTCTGCTGTGCATGGGGTCGCTATGAGTCGGTTCCGACTCGATGGCATCTGACAACAACAACAAGAAGAATGTTTTGTGTCTTTAATTGTTGTTGTTGTTGTTAAGTGCCATCGAGTCGGTTCCGACCCATAGCGACCCTGTACAGGGTTTCCAAGGGTGTAAATCTTTACAGGAGTAGAAAGCCTCATCTTTCTCCTGCGGAGCAGCTGGTAGTTTCGAACTGCTGACCTTAAGGTTCGCAGCCCGATTCGTAACCACTATGCTACCAGAGCTCCTTGTGTCTTTAATAGTTACAGTTTTAAAATTAAGACTGATAGCTCTTTGGCAATAAAACTCTCTCAAAAAGATTATTGGTTTTTAATCAAACAATTCTATATGCCACTAACCACAGTTCACTTTAAGATATGACTCTATTTCTAGTGTTACCTGCTGATACTTTGAACTTGTCATACTTTTCTAATAGAGCAAACCCTTCTTTTCATTCTTTGAATGGTTTTGTCTAATTTAAATAATTTACTGAGTGTCACCTTAATTTATTTAGAACTTTTAACAAAGGATATGTTAATCACACCCTTGATTTAAACTTTGCCTTAGGCCAAGATATTATTCATTTTTATTGTTCAGTATATTTCCTGATATTTATAGATTCTATTTTCCTCTTTTATCCCTGCTTAAAAACTGGCCAATTCTTTCTGACCCCATTTCTTTCTTATAGTTCCTTGTCCAGTATACCTCAGACAACCAAGCCGCAGGTCACATTCTGTTTCCCAACCTCATCACCTAAAGCCATAACTTTATCAGTTAAACTGTATTTTGAAGTTATCCCTGAAAATAGCTATGTCAAGTGTTTTAACCACTGTCTAACATGAGGCACTATGTTTCCAGCTGCAGTAATGGTTTTCTCACCATCCTCTGAGTTGTGCTAGAGACAGTGCCACATAATTTGGTTGTTTTTAGTTTGTTTTGTTAGGGTAACACCCACTTCTGATACTAAGTTCTATATTAGTCAGGTTTCAATAGGTAAGAAATAGTAACAGCCCTAAATCTCAAAGACTTTTAATGAGAGGCTTGGGTAGTAAAAGCTTACTTTTTTACCAGGAACAGGAACTTAAAGAAGAAGTCTCCGTGCTGTAGATATGGTGTTATAATAACCAGAAAATTCTAGAGCTGGGGGAAAAAATGCCTCTTTCTCCAGTTGGGTTTATTAAAGGAGCTCTGGTAGCATAGTGGTTATGAGTCAGGCTGCTAACCTCTAGGTTAGCAGTTCAAAGCTGGCAGACGTTCCATGGGAGAAAGATGAGGCTATCTGCTCCCATAAAGATTTACAGCCTTGGAAACTCTATACAGAGTCTCTATGAGTCGGAACTGACTCCACAGCCCACCACCACCACCACCAATGTCACCATGTGTCTGAAGCTACAAATAGATAGGTAAATAATCTCCTATCCACCCCCCACATTCCCCTTACCACCTACATCTTCGACTTACCAAGTAAAAATGTCCTTGGCAACTAGAACACTACCTGACTCACAGTGGAGTCTCTAAATGTTTGTTGTTATTTATGTTAACCACAAAATTATTTGATCAAAAGAAAATCTCAAGATTGTTGTATTTCCACTTTAAAGAAGGAATTACAGCTCACACAGCTGTTAAAAGATAATATATGCATGCAAAGTAAGGCCTGGTCACTGACAGGCTCATACATATATTTACTATATCATATACCTCTAAACAGAAGCTCTGGTAGCATAGTGGTTACGAATCGGACTGTGAACCTTAAGGTCAGCAGTTCGAAACTACCAGCCACTTCACTGGAGAAAGATGAGGCTTTCTACTCCCGTCAAGATTTACAGCTTTGGAAACTCTGTACAGGGTCGCTATGGGTCGGAATCGACTTGACAGCACTTAACAACAACAACATACCTCTAAACAGTCATTACTTTGAGGGCCTAATTGGAGAATGAGAACAGGCCTCAGCAGATCTCAGATTGCACTATCTCATCTCTGGTTTGTCATTCACAGTCTTAAGGGCAAGAATACATTAATAGGGAATTGCCAGAAGTTTAGGTTGGATTCAGAAGAGGACATGCAGTGAGAGTTATCATTGATGATGTCAGATGGATCTTATCTAAAAGCAGAGAATATCATATGTTTGCCTGTGTTTTATTGACTATGCAAAGACATTTTACTGTTTGGGGGATCATAAGCAAAGAATGAATTTTATTGCAAAAATGGCAACTCCAGAACACTTAATTATGCTCACAAGGAACAGTGTTTGATTCTGTTTTACATAGGGTTACTATGAGTCAGAAAGGAGCTCTGGTAGCGTAGTGGTTACGAATCGGCTGCGAACCTTAAGGTCAGCTGTTCGAAACTACCAGCCGCTCCGCGGGAGAAAGATGAGGCTTTCTACTCCCGTAAAGATTTACAGCCTTGGAAACCCTGTAGAGGGTCGCTATGGGTCGGAACCAACTCGATGGCACTTAACAACAACAACAACAACATTACATATGGAGCTCTGGTAGCGTAGTGGTTATGAATCGGGCTGCGAACCTTAAGGTCAGTGGTTTGAAACTACCAGCCACTTTGCGGGAGAAAGATGAGGCTTTCTACTCCCGTAAAGATTTACACCCTCAGAAACCCTGTACAGGGTCGCTATGGGTCGGAACCGATTCGATGGCACTTAACAACAACAACTATGAGTCAGAACTGAATGTGGCGCTGTGGGTTAATGCACAGTACTGCAAAGTCCTTTGAATCGCAAGGTCAGTGGTTCAAGCTCACCAGTCACTCCTTGGAAACCCTATAAAGGGTCGCTATGGGTTGGAGTCAACTCAATAGCACTTATCAACAACAACAAGGGAAAATTGCTCCTCAGAAACCCCATACAAGTTTGCTGTGAGTCCAAACTAACTCGACAACACTTAACAGCCACAACAACATAGTAAGATACCTGAGTCACTTGACCTGGGTCATCTCCATTTTCATGTAAAGGACTCTAGACATTTATTCTACTCAAATATAATCCTTCTCGGAAGTCCTTCCCACGAAATCCTAAGATTACGTGGTCATTCTTTTCCTCAGTCAGGAAGTCATAAGAGCAACAGCAACTAAGAGTCTTATATCTAAGAAATGTATCACAAATTATAGTAACTAGTCGTAGTGGTTACGAATCAGGCTGTGAACCGCAAGGTCAGCAGTTCGAAACTACCAGCGGTTCCGCGGGAGAAAGATGAGGCGTTCTACTCCCGTAAAGATTTACAGCCTTGGAAACCCTGTGCAGGGTCGCTATGAGTCGGAACCGACTCCACGGCACTTAACAACAACAACAACAGTCTTCAAAATTAAGATGGTTTCCAGTGAGTCATACATGCTAGTACTCATGCCCTGCTGTAGTCTCCTACCACTTTGAATTTGGGTTGTCTATGACCTGCTTTAACCAGTAGAATGCAGCATTGTGCTGTATCAATTCTGGACCTAAACATTCGTAATACCTGTTTTTGTACTTTTAGGAGCCCTGGAGTGGCATCATGGGCTAATGCTTCAGACTGCAAAGTCGTTTGAACTGCAAGGTCGGTGGTTCAAGCTCACCAGCTGCTCCTTGGAAACTCTATACAAGGTCGCTATGGGTCAGAATCGACTCAATGGCACTTCACAACAATATAGAGCTCTGGTAGTGTTGTTGTTGTTAAGTGCCATCGAGTCAGTTCTGACCCATAGCGACCCTGCATCTGGTAGTATAGTGGTTACTAATCGGTCTGCTAATCTCAGTCAGCAGTTTGAAACTACCAGCTGTTCCACTGGAGAAAGATGAGGCTTTCTATTCCCGTAAAGATTTACAGCCTCAGAAACCCTGTACAGGGTCGCTATGAGTCAGAACCGACTCCACAGCACATAACAACAATAAGTGTCATCTAAGAAGACTTACTTCAATGCTGGAAAGCATACTTGGAGAAACCAACTATAAAAGTCACATGGAGAGGCATTAAATTACATGAAGCTAGATAGACCCAGCCATCTCAGCATCCCAGCTGAGTCTGCCTTCCAGACAACCTCTCCTGATTCTCATGACTGCAGTGAAAGTCAAGTGAAGCAATGGGTGGGAAGGTGGCTAAACAGGATTTGTGTTGTCAAACATCCAATCAACCGTGCATGTGTTTAGACTTGAGCTCAGCCAAGCTGTGGTAGGGAAGGGGACATATACCCTATCCTGAAGGATTCCCCCACTGGAGAACAAAACAAACTTGTGTGCAGAGACAAGGCTGTTTATTCAGACCTTCTCCACTTTAGCCCTTGTCAGAACCACAGGGATGGGAGGGAAGCAAACACAGACAGTGGTGAGGGTTGGAGGTGGGGCAGCCTGTGCTTCTGAAGGTCAGAACACAAAATGAGGCGGTCACACCATCTCTCCTAGGGGAGGCTGATTTGTTATGGCACATTCTGGGGAAATCAACTAGCTTGTCATGGACTCTGCTGGTGAAACTCTGCTCTGAGGGACAGGATCTTGGAGGAGAGAAACCAAGGTGATGTGGTTCTCTCCCCAAGGTACCAGAACTGCAGCCAACTGCTCTTCAGGGGGACACGGAATTATCTTCTGAAATAGTCTTCAGCGCCTGGAAATGCCTTTTAGTTCTTGGAGAAAGATTAAAAGTTCCAGGAAAAGAGCCACCACAGGGACAAGACACACAATGTGTGGTGCCAAGAACTAAGAAGAAAATAAACGAAGAGAAGTTAAATTCACACCTGGGCAGTGTGGCCACAGTGGTCCTCAGGAGGCAGGGCAGCTCCACAGGCTCCTGGAACTGCTGGATTGAGTGTGCTGGACAATACACCAGGGCTGAAACTGAGCTGCCTTCTCAGCGACTCCTCCATGCGGTTGATCCTGCCCCTTGGAAGAACCCTTGTCTAGACTTACAGAATTCTAGAACCAGTAGTGCTTTCAGATTCAGCCAAAAGCCTGATGCTTTTTGAGCATCTCAGCATGAGGTTTTCATGTTTAGAACTTAAGACAGCTTTACCGCCAGGCATGCTGGGACCTCAACAGTGCACACTGGTGGGACACAGAAGAAAAGGAATGGCTCTGATGTTAAGGGAAGCCAAAAGACTTTGATAGATATTCAGATGGGTGTGGCCAAGCCAAAGTTTGAATTATGCTGGAGTCTCTCTCAAAGAAAACTAATTCAGTGGATCAGTATAACAAAAAGAAATCCAGCTTGAATGGAACCCATGCATTAAGAACAATGGTAAATTAGCAATTCAGAGGGAACAGAGGGTACTGAATGACCTCCACACCCAATGACAAGTGAGCCAAAAGTAACAAGTCTAATTCTAGGCTCCTCCAGATAGAGGAGCTGAGTTTCCCAATAACCTATCAGTCTTGGTCAGACTTAACTCAGGGGTAGGGGCTGATTGAAGATATCAGTGATACAACTTGAGAAGACAAGAACTGATACTATCAGAGTACTCTACTTCTTTCAGTTTTCTCGCATTTTTCTAGGGTTGTTGTTGTTAGGTGCTATTTAGTTGGTAATGACTCATAGCTATCCAATGCACAAAGGAACTCTGGTACCATAGTGGTTACGAGTCGGGCTGCTAAACTCAGGGTCAGCGGTTTGAAACTACCAGTGGTTCCTCAGGAGAAAGATGAGTCTTTCTGCTCCCGTAAAGATTTACAGTCTTGGAAACCCTATACAGAGTCCCCATGAGTAGGAACCGACTCCACAGCACATAACCACCCCCAGAAATAACCATATCAATGTTTGCCTCATATCCTGTGGGGGATAACTCTCCATACATGTCTCTTCAATTTAAATGAAATTTCAATGTCATTTCAGTGCTATGACTAACGACACTCAACATCCTCCCCTTTCACCAGTATTTAGCACCAATGATGCTTCCCTAGTTGAAAATTTGTCATGACCATAGTGATCACCCCCTCAAAGATCAATCATTAACTATAAATCATTCAATGATTAGCACTTTCCTTCTGCCCAGTCTGATGATATTTCTAATCACAGTTTCCTTATGTCCTGCAGGTCATACTAAAAGATTTCTTATCCTATTTCACCCCTTTAATATATTCCTAAGCCTTTTCTCTGCCCAGGTAAACCCCAGGTACTTCACAGGGGTATTTTAAGTGAAAAAGTATAGAGCCAAATGGACAAAGAAGACCATATTTTAGCCTTAGAACTTTTTTTCTCTCAGAGTTTGACACAGCAATCCAGTCAATATAAAGAACAGATAAAGGAGCTCTGGTACCGTAGTGGTTACGAATCCGGCTGTGAACCGCAAGGTCAGCAGTTTGAAACTACCAGCGGTTCCGTGGGAGAAAGATGAGGCGTTCTACTCCCATAAAGATTTACAGCCACGGAAACCCCGTGCAGGGTCGCTATGAGTCGGAACTGACTCCACGGCACTTAACAACAACAACAAATGCTAAATGGTACTGAATGAATTATGATCGGGGAGGGGTTTGCCAAGGAAAACCCTTAGGACTTTTAGAGACTCCTAGACTTCACAGAGCAAAGAAAGAGAACCACAGACATAAGCCAATTCAAAAGGGAGTCTGGTGTGGCGCTGCAGAATAAGCACAAGGTTGGTTTGAACCTCAAAGTTGGTGGTTCAAACTCACCAGTCACTCCTTGGAAATCCTATACAGGGTTCCTCTGTATTGGAATCGACTCGATGGCACTTAACAACAACAAAGGGAAAAAATGGAGTCCCAGATAGTGGAAGTGGTTTGCTTAGGGTCATAGAGTAAAATAAATTGCTATCATAGCCAGGTGGGGGTGGGGGTGATGTGCCGAGGAGTCAGTTCCGACTCATAGTGACCCTAAATAGGGTTTCCAATATTTACAGAGAAATAACATCTACTTTGACTTTACTCTGTCTCTAAAATTTATCTATAGTATACAAGAATTTTTATAATGAAGGTCATTATAATATACCTACTTTCACTTGGTCATTCTTATTTAGGATATATGTGAAATAACAGCTCCAATGTAAGGTCAAAGTATATTTTATTAATTTCATTGATCCCCATTAGAGTCATCATAAACATTTTATCTTAGGAAAGTCAGAATATGTTCAGATTAAATTTTTTAAAAAGTCAATTACATTAAAGAATCCAAATGTGCTTTGAAAAGTTTATTTTTATATTGCGCCATTGGAATTGACTCTCTATAGAAAACTGATAATTAAAATAGACTTATTAATCTGTCTATGATTGATGCAAAGTCCTGGAATCACACTTGTTTGAAACACATGTAGAAAATTTAGGAGGATATGAGATTTGGCAATACCTGCACTGAGGGGTGAAGTCTGTCTAGGGACTCAAATTTTATAACGTGCATATGGTGACATTTCCTAAACTAAAAATCAGGACACATGGTTGACAAGTAAGAATATCCTTATGGGGACAATGGGATATAGCAACTAGGTATGTTCCAGAGAACCTGGGGCATATAGTCCAGAAAGACTACAGAAGCAATTTTGTGAAATTTGTCTCCTTCACAATGAATCATCTTTTTCCAGGGTTAGGAAACTAATGTGTATTTCCAGTGTCTGGGTCTTTAAATTTCACTAGGTCCTCCTAGGACAAACTTTACTGACAAAGATCTTTGAAAACCTGAGAGGTTCAAGCTTTCAGTTACCAGCTGAGTGCAATCAAGGATCAATAATAATTGGAGCATATTAGTAATAGAGTGATCAGTCTAGATGCCACTATTTTCATGTGATGTGTTAGACCTGCAGGCTTACTAATAGCAGGCCTAGAGTTAAGCACTTACTGTCACTTTATGTCTATGTAGTTTGGAACAAATTACCTCATCACTCGTGAGTCTCAGTGTACTAATCTATTAAATGGGAGTAAGTAATACTTTCTTAGCATAGGATTTAAAAAAACAAATGGAATTATGCTTTCACTGAGATTGTCTTAAAACCTGATTTTTTTTTTTTACAATAAAAATTTAAAGCAAAATTAAAGTCACATAACTAATCTTTGCTGAGTAGGCGATGAGCTTCCTAGAATACTAGAGATTGTAAACCCTTATTCCAGTTCACTCAGATCTGGAAAGAAGTGACTTGCCACAAGTAAAGAACTATTTTTCCTTCCCTACTTTTTGCATATAAAACAACTTAGAAGAGTTCATGGAAAAATTCCATTATTTTTTCCATTCCATTTTTCCACAAACTTTTTGAAACCTACTTGAATATCTCTGGTATGAATGTGATATACGGAGGAACTTCAAAAAGGTTGCGGAAAATGGAATTAAAAGATAACGGACTTTTTCCAGGAACTTTTGATGCTTCCCTCAGATTATAAAAACGGTGGCATCTTATAAAAGCAAACCAAACCATTTTTGTTTCTGTTGTTGTTGTAATTGTTGTTAGTTGTCATCAAGTCGGTTCTGAGTCATAACAAATCGCTGTCCTGTCCTGCACCACACAGTTCCTAATATCCTACTTTGTTGTTGTGATGTGCGGTGGAGTCGGTTCCGACTAATAACAACCCTGTACAGAGTTTCCGAGGCTGTAAATCTTTATGGGAGCAGAAAGCCTCATCTTTCTCTCCACGGAACATCTGGTAGTTTCGAACTGCGGACCACTACCAGAGCTCCTAATATCCTATTTATGACACCATAACTATACTATTTATGACACCATAAATGTGTAGCCAAAGATTATCAGCTGCTTAAATGCCACCTTTTCTCCTACACAGACAGAATTTTCCATAGAAAATGGTCTGGGGTCACCAGATGCAAAAAGTACACAGCTCCTGATGCCTCCGCCTGTGTACCTCAGCCTATGGTTCCCTGCTGGCTACACTTAGAGGGCCAAACTCCAGACCTGTAGGCAGTGGAGACAGAAAATAAATTCTCTGGAGACAAGGAAAGCCAACCAGGCACCTGGGAACTTTGCCATCACTGACAAGCACTGCATTCTTGCCGTAACAACTGGCTAAATAAAGGTAATAAACCCCCTCGGATTTAAATGGCAAGTTATTAGGATTGTTCCATTTTGCTTTCAACACATGTATAAAAGAAAAAGATTTTAAAAGGAGAAAAATAACTAATTCATTTCCTGACCAGGGAGAAAAGAATTAGAAGAAACAGTTATGCTTAAATATCAGTATCAGTTGCTGTCATGTTGATTCTGACTCACAGTGATCCCATGTGTGTCAGGGTAGAACCGTGTTCCAGAGGGTTTCCAATGACTGATTTTTCAGGAGGAGATCACCAGGCCTTTCTTACAAGGTGCCTCTGGGTCAACCTGAACCTCTAACCTTTCAGTTAACAGCTGAGCGCAGTAATCATTTAAACCAACCAAGGACTTGATTTACTTCTATGCTTACTAGAGCATAGAAGTATTGATAGAGCATTGATCTCCTCACTTCTTCATTGGCCCCATACATTTAAATATCTTCTTTCCTTCCCTCTTTATGTCAAAATCTTTTGATTTGTTCTTTATCTTTCTCTTTTCTTTTTTTGGGGGGAGGGAGATTTGATATAAATTATGGTTGCCATAATCTCCCACTTTATAATTTGTGAACTCAAACTCACTGTGCATGTGTTTTCAAGTACTAACTGCCTTTAACGGAATCACATGTGTTCAAATGCTCTTTCAGATGTCTCACCTATTACCCAGTGATGTTACCTGAGAGGCCCCTAGACACAGGTAGGTGGACAACCCCCTAAATACACTCAAGAGAAAGTTCTCCGTCTGAAACTTTCATCTTCCTAGAAAATTCTTGGTTTCTTCCTTCTTTCTCACAAAAGTTGTATGCTTTGTGACATTTTATGTCAGCAGGTCTCACATTATTATATAAAATTCCCAAACCAGTTATGTAGTTCATCAAAGTCTTAACTCTCAAGTAGTCCTCGTCTTCACAAGGAGACTGGTTTTTCACATTTGTTGTTAGTAGTTTCCAAGTCACGTTCAGCTATTTTCAACTTTGTGCCCACTCTCTGTCACCCATACACATGTTTGTTGTTGTTGTTGTTAAGTGCCGGCCAGTTGGTTCCGAGTCATAGCGACCTTGTATAGGGTTTACAAGGAGCAGCTGGTGACCTTGAACCGTCAATCTTGCTGCTCAAACTGACTTTGCAGTCCAGTGTATTAATCCACAGCACCACACCGGGACTCCTACATATGCTTGCATCCCTTCCAACACCAGTTGGCTTTCTCACATTTCAAATTTTCTTAGAACAGAGGCCTGTATGTTAGCCTTGGCTCCAACCTTTTGGTCTGGATGAGCCCACCTGCGTTACTAAGAGTTACCACGTCATTTGCTCTGGAAAACTCCACTCGGACAGATATTCAAACTGTTTAGGAGGAAAATAAAATACCTTAATGGCATCGCCAAATAACTGGTGGGGAAGGAGCCTCAGAAGTCCTCACAGCTCTGCCTGGGAGAGTATGAATCTTTGCAAAGTAAAACCCTTTTAGCACAAGATCCCTCCAGGCAACGAAAAGTGCCCTTGAGTGTATAAAGATGGATGAGAAGCGGTTGTCCTCACCTCGGCCTGCAGCAGAACTCCTGTGCCTTTTAAAATGATGTTTATCAGGTCTAAGTTGTTTTTCCAGCTCAAAGCTGAGACAAGAAAATGGAATTTTTAGCCAGTAACTCATACATTTAGATTCCTGGTTTTTAGGTTTTGGAAAAAATGCACCTAGTTGTTTTCTTATTACAATACTGCTGGTTTTGTTCACCGGTCCATGTTTTTCTTGGACTGTGGTGGCGTGGAATGTTTTAAATTATGGGCTTTTGCTTTTTACCCTCCTATGTCTACTAAATAAGTCCATCGTCTAATTCTAAAATTGTGAAGCAGCAAACATGCACTTGTAGCCAATAAAGCTGTATTTTTATTCCAGAAAGAGTATTTCTGTTCTAAATTTACAGCAAAATAGTTCTAGAGACAAAGGCAGAATTTTAGCCAAACCAGACCTGCTTCTCTATATAATAGTATGCCACTTACAATGCCTGTGCTAAGTATTCTACCGTATTGAAAGTTTTTCTTTATTATTAAAATTTAGAGTACATGTTTTGACGCTTTGGATAGTGTAAAGAAAAAAAAAAGTTGTCTATGTTTTGATTTAGACATTAAAAAACAAAGCCCAATAACAACCAGAAAATGAACCCTCCATTCCCTGGGATGAAGAAACCTGATATTATTTGGAATCAAAGACTAAGTCATATTTTAGGCTTTCGTTACCAACAATGTTACCAATCCAAAGCAGTCGTAAATTAAATTGAGGTGAAACTGATTAAATCCCTCTTGGTGCAGCTACTGCAATTTGGCTAGACTCCTTGTCCCTCTCTCTTCTACTCTGATCCTTTTCAGGCAAGAGGGTGGGGTTAGGCACTGGATGGCATTTAATGCCCCATCCCACTCTGAGATTCTAGGGCTTTCTAAGTCTGAAACCACAAGCAGCAAGGAATCAGTGATTCTGAGATTTTCTGATTGTTTGCCTATGTGGGTCACAGACATAATCACAGGTCCAAGGGTGCACTTGGAGTCTTTATAAGAAACCCTGGGTCAAGACAGAGAGAACAAGGTAAATTCCACATTTCCTTGTAGGTAAACATTGAATTATTAATCCTGATCCTGCCAACTATCAAGTCAATCAAAAGTAGAATGACAAGCATTTATGAGGACTTTTGATCCTAAATTGCTCATAACTAAATAATAACATCACCAACAAAGTCATGGATAATTCATGTTAAGATTTCAACTTCAAGAACAGTTTTAGTATCAATATTTCTACTTAAGCCTTAAAGGAAAAAAAGACAAATCAAATCTAGATTAAAAAGATAGTTGGTAATCACTTGTTGCTTCTCTTCTTTAGAGAGAGAGTTTGCATTTGTTTATTGTTTGAAACTTGTGAATTGGGAAGAACATGATTGCATTGCTGTTCCAGTGTTGAAATTGACATGTCTTGGGAGAAGGAAAGGGATGACTCTGTTCTTACTACTTCCCAGCACCCAGATTAGTTTCAGTGAAATGAAGGCCAGACTCTTGCTTGCCAATGGTGTGAGAACATACTTCCCTGTGTCACGCCAAATGCCACATGAAACTAATTCCTCTGACAATCAGGACTCTTATCTTCAATTCCTGTAATAAATCACATTTCTCCATTTTCTCTCTCCAGATATTAGTATTATAATTTGAAGTCCTAATAAAAAGTTCTATTATTGGGAAGAAGGGAGGAAAAAAAAAAAAACAGCAAAAAAAAAACAGAGTCTCATGTAATTAAAGAGTATTTTTTGTGGGAATCTATCTTGGAAACCTTATACAGGGTTGCTGTGTGTCAGAACTGACTCGACGGTACTTAACAACAACAACACTTAACAACAACAACATCCCCTCTGCCCTGATTTCCTTCTCAAGTTCTTGTGTCATGCTTAGTTCTAGTTAAGATCGAACGTCATGAAATTCTTAGATTTCTTGAGGCTAAGAGAGAAATGGGACATTTTTGCTTATGCCAAAAAAAAAAAAAAAAAACCCAAAAAACTACAGCATTCTAAACCTGGTGTTGTGTGATATAATCACGTTGACAAGGAGAGCAGCTGCCACCATGTGTCATTTAAAGGACCTACAAATAGCCCTCCCTTTCCAGTCTTGCCCTTGCCATGACCGAGGGTCTCAAATGCCAATGCTTTTCATGCCTGGGATCAACTCAAGGAAGATACTGTAGAAATGACACAAATGAACTTCCTGAAAAGTGTGTATTATCCTGGCTGGATTGTTTTGGAATCCCATCTTTTACAACAGTCTCTCCTCTATGCTACTCCACCTTCCCAGACTACCCTAACCCTTACGGGAAAAAATCGCTCTGCTTTGCACAATTCTGCTTTCTAGAAAATCAGTCCTAGTGTTCAAAGTGACCACCTCTAGATGCTGATTTTTAAATTATTCTTGTAGTTTCATATGTTGTAAAAATTATGTAATGAGTAAATATTAATTTCAACAACACTACACTGTACTGTTTTAAAAATAGGGAAAAAAAGAAAAGAGAGAGAGTTTGTTCCTATGTAAACCAAATTCTGTATTCTGGACTGCTAACCACAAGGTCAACTGTTCAAGCGCATCAGTTTCTCCTCAGAAATCTGATACAAAGTTGTTATGTTTCGGAAATGTCTCGACAGGCCTTAACAACATTTCCCTGGGGACAGCAGCTCTGCAGCACAGTAGTTAAGCGCTCAACTGCTAACTGAAAAATCTGTGGTTCAAATCCACTAGCCTTTCTGGGGGAGAAAGATGTGGCAGTCTCCTTCTGTCAAGATTACACTCATGGAAACCCCATGAGGAGGGTCTATTCTATCCTAAAGGGCTGCTATAAATCAAAATCGACTCAATAGCAATGGTTTTGTTGTTATTGCTACTGTTAATTCCCTCATTGGCATTAGTTCTGATATCTGAACAAATTTAGTTTATTAAATGTTCCTTCCATGTGACAACTGTTTATATACCTTAAAGTACCAAGAATGTTCTTCATACTTCTGCCCTTTCTAAATGTACCAGCTCATCTACTGCTCACTTCATGATTTATGAGCCTTTCTAGTGACTAGTCAACCACAGAATGATCTATAACTTAGCAGCAGTATTTAAGAGCGGTTCAGATCTGAATACAAGACAGCTAGTGTGTGCTTGCTTGATACAAAGAACAGTACAGAATCAACTCTTTATATTTCAACACTATACTTCAATCAAAGTATGCTTTTGGTTTCTAGTGAATTTTTATTTATCCAGAATGATTAGGACACTCTGTCACACACACCTAACCTGATTTTCTCAGTCCTAATTTGAGCTCTGGTAGCGTAGTGGTTACAAATGGGGCTGTGAACCGCAAGGTCAGCAGTTTGAAACTATCAGCAGCTCCATGGGAGAAAGATGAGGCTTTCTGCTCCCGTAAAGATTACAGCCTTGGAAACCCTGTTCAGGGTCGCTATGGGTCGGAACCGACTTGACGGCACTTGACAACAACAACAACAATTTGGGTAATAGATTCTTCAAAGCTACATAAAAATAACAGTAAAGTTTTCACAAGGGCTTAACTGACCAATTTTGTTAGAAGCAGTTCACTAAGTCTTTCTCCTTAATCTGTCTTAGTCTGGAAGCTCATCTGAAGCCTGTCTACTATGAGCGACCCTGCTGGCATTTGAAATACTGGTTGCATAGCTTCCAGTAATACATTCAAGAAACTGGAGTACAGCAAACTTTAGGAATAGCAGTAGAACACTATCTGCTACAGTGCCGGAAGATAAACCCTTCAGTTTGGAAGGCACTCAATATATCATCAGGGAATAGCTGCCTCCTCAAAGTAGTTAACTTTAATGACATGGAGGAATGAAGTTTTGAGGACCTTCATTTGCTAATGTGTTACAACTCAAAATGAAAAGAAACAGCTGCAAACATCTATAAATAACTGGAATGGGGAACGTACAAAGTATAAATTTCGAAAAAAATGAAACGCATCCAAAATGAAATGGAACCCATAAAGAGCAATATCCTTTGCATGAGTGAACTCAAACAGATTGGTATTTGCCACTGAGAATCAGTCTATCCTGCCATGAATGATGAATTGAAGAGGAATGGCATCACATTCATTGTAAAAAACAGGACATATCAAGATTTATCCTAAAGCAGAGTTCTGGAGCAACATGGCAGACCAAGCAGATGCACTGAGCCAACTTTCTGCAACAAAGTCATGGGAGACCAAGTAAAACAGATACAGATGGTGTTCCTGGTACCATGAGCATCAGCGGATAGGACGGAGAGCTGGATTGAGTGCTCACTGGAAGACGAAACTGAACAGAAGCAGTAAGAGAAAAGAAAAACAAGCAGACCATGGACTGGCCACCACGTGACATGGTGCCACCAACTTAAGCTTTTCAAGCAACTATTGATACAGCTGCAGGCACAAGACAAAACTGGTGGTTGGCAGCAGGGAGATGCAATTCACCCTTGTTCCTGTGCCCTCCTAGTAACTGGGGATGTGGCCACTCCATACCCTTACCAGCCCAGCAGCCAGTGGCACCTCATCCTGAAAAGCTCCTATTCTACCTTGGTACTCTGTTTCTGGAGACCTCTGAGCCCATCTTGAACTACATTACACAAACAGTGGACAAAGAACTAATTGTGGTCACACTTTCAGTCTCTAGCACATCCACACAAATACACAAGTATCAATTATATATAAATACAACACCACAATATATCAGAGAAAATACAATTTCATGTTACACAAAGAACTAAAACAGAGACCCTCAAACAAGTGACCAAAATACAGAAAATATAACACAACACTACAAATGGTATTGGAATTGCTTGATAAGAAATTTAAGAGAATCTTAACTAGACAACTTCAATGGATTGAGAGAATGATTGAGAAAACTGCAGATAAAATCAAGGAAAACTCAGGAAACAAACTGGCAAAATCATTTAAAAAATGGGAACTAATCACGAACAGAAATTAGAAAGCCAGAAGATTAACACTAAGACTTCAGAAATAGATAATACATGGAAATGGTAAATATATAGAATGAAATCAGTGGAAAGCTGAATTACTGAGCTTGAAGGAAAATCTCTCAATATTCATCTGCTAGAACAATCAGGAAAAAAGAAAAACAAAAAACAAAGAAGGCCTAAAATTTACATAGGTAAATTTCTATCAAAAAGAATAACTTAACATGTGTTGATGGATCAACTATCAACATTCATGGAAGCAGCAGTCAAGAAATCAAATGACGTATTGCACAAGACCTTTTAAAGTGTTCAAGAGCAAAGATGTCAGCTTGAGGACTAAGGTGCACCTGACCCAAGCCATGGTATTTTCAGTAACCTCATATGCATGCGAAAGCTGGACAGTGAATAAGGAAGACCGTAGAAGAATTGGTGCATTTGAGTTATGGTGTTGGAGGAGAATATTGAAAGTGCCATGGGCTGCCAAAAGAACCAATAGATCTGTGTTGGAAGAAGTGCAGCCAGAGTGCTCCTTAGAGGCCAGGATGACCAAACTTCGTCTCTCATACTTTAGACATATTGTCAGGAGGGACCAGTTGCTGGAGAAAGATATCATGTTTGGTAAGGTGAAGGGTCAGAGAAAAAGAGGAAGACCCCTCCCAGTGAGATGGATTGTCAAAGTGGCAGCATCAGTGGGCTCAGGCATGGCAACGAAGGTGAGGTTGGCAGAGGACCAGACAGTGTTTCATTCTGTTTTGCATAGGGTCACTATGAGTTGGTACTGACTTGATGGCACCTAACAACAACAACAACATGTGATAGGCATTCCAGAACAGAAAGAGACAATAAGAAAAACATAGAGAATATTGTATAAAATTTGTTGGTAGAGAACTTCCCTAACATCATGAAAATGAGAAGTTAGCCATTCAAGAAGTTGATTGAACTCCAAACATGATAGACCCCAAAAGAAACACACCAAAACATATTATAATCAAACTTTCCAAACTCAAAAACAAGGAAAGAATCCTGAGAACAACTCAGGATAAACAAAATTATCTACAAAGAAAACGAATGACATGATTTCTCAGAAGACACCATGAAGGCAAAACCACAATGGAATGACACATATAAAAGTATGAAAGAAACAAACTGCTAATCAAGAATCATATATCCAGCAAATATGATGGCAAAATTAGGTCACTTTCAGACAAGCACAAATTAAAAGAATTCATACAAACCACATCAAACTTACAAAAAAATACTAAAGGGACTTCTTTGGACAAAGAACCAACAACAGACAACAACCTGAGATTAACATACATGACAACAACACATAAACTCAACCCAGAAATTACAGTATGCAATGTAAAACATACCTATAATGTGGAAAATAGAGTACAAGATACAAAGTTGCAAAATCAACAACAAACAACATAAAGTAAAAAGAAGGAATAACAAATCACAACCGTACTCTCTGCATCTCCACCCACTAGAAAAGAGCCAGTATCAACTTCTATACCACCTGATCAATGATATGCAGCAGCCAATATTAGCCAAACTAAACCAAACTAAGGGGCAGGAATGGCAAATGAGAATGGTCTACACACTTCCATTCTCTAACTACACCCACAGGAGAACGCTGGTGAGATTCTAAGAATACACCAACTTAAATCATCAATTAAATAAAAATCAGACACTACAATGCCCCTAGGGACAACAGATAATTTTAGCTAACATGAAGAAACAAAAAAGAGAGTGACTCAAACAAATGACCAAGATGCAGAACCAGAAAATGTTTCTGAAGAAGAAAAGGTAATAGAAGTAACTGAAAAAGAATGGAAGGGAATGATGTTTAGGTTCCTTCAAAGGATTGACAGAAAGATTGAAAAAAGCAAGGACAACACAGAAAAAAAGTTAGAAGAATTCAAGAAAACACTACAAGAACAAACACACAAATAAATACAAACTTTGAAACAATACAAAATCTGCAATTAGAAATCCAGAAGATTAATATGAAAATCTCAAATATGGACAATATGACAATACATTGAAAGGGCCAAAGAGTAGACCTGAAGCAATGGAAGCCTGAATTAGCTACCTTGAAGATAAATCTCTCAATAAAAAAAATAATGAAAAAAATCTGAAGAAAGCCTAAGAGTTATGTGGGACACCATGAAGAAGGAACAACTTAGTGCTAATTGGAATTTCAGAAAAAAGAAAGAAAATAAAAAGCACAGAGAAAATTGTGGAAGAGTTGTTACAAAAAGTTTCCTAACATCATGAAAGGTGGGGAGATAAGCATTCAAGATGCTGAAGGAGCCGCAAACAGGATAGACCCCAAAATTAAACCATCAAGATACATTATAATCAAACTTTCCAAAACCAAAGACAAGAATTCTAAGAGTAACTCAGGAAACAATGAAAAGTTACTTACAAAGGAGAACCAATAAGACTAAGCTCTGATTTCTCAGCACAAATTATGCAGGCAAGAAATCACTGGGGTGACATATATTAAACTCTGAAAGAAAAAAACCTGTCAACGAAGAATCATATACCCAGCAAAGCTGTCTCTCAAATACAGTGGTGAAATTAGGACATTTCCTAATAAACAGATATTAAAGGAATTTGTAATAACTATACCAACTTTACAAAAAATGCTAATGGGTATTCTTGGGACTGAGAAACAACAACAGCAGTTAGATTACTATACATGACAACACCATACAGAACTAATTCCAGATATAGGAGTATTAAAAGTAAAACAAATCTATAAGACTGAAAGACTGAAAATAGGGAACCAGTTATATCAATTTATAATAAATTCAACTACCAAGCAGTAATAGGAAACAATGTAGATATAGAACTTCCAAAAGACAAGAAAGTCAAGTAGATTTCAAGATAAAATAGAGTGTTTAAAATGGACAAATAATAAATTACAGGGTAACCTTAAAGAAAATGTATATACCTGACCATCAAAATTTTAAAAAGAGCAAATTTTACAAAAAGACTCAGTAAACATGAAAACAACAAAAATGAAAAAGAAAAGAAAACCCACAAACAAAATGAACTCTAAAGAACGTTATGTGGAACAAAGTAACAAGCAGCACCACAAAAAATCACACAGCAAAATGACAGCAATCAATTCATACCTATTGATAATTATGCTGAATGTAAATGGATTAAATGCATCAGTCAAGACACAGAGAGAGCAGAATGGATAAGAAAACAAGATCTTTCAATATGTTGTCTATAAGAGACACTTCAAAAAGATGGGGACTGCCTAAATAAATAAACTTTGGTACATACACACAAAGGAATACTACACAAAGTTGAAGAATCATCTGGTAAACACCTCACAGCATGGATGAACCTGAAAGCCATTATGCTGCGTGAAATAAGTGAATCACAAAAGAACAAACATTATATGAGACCAATGTCCATTAAAAAAAGTTAAGAAAAGATGTTCCTGACAAAATTAAAAATCTATGATGGTTACAGAGTGGGTGGGGGAGAAGGGAAAATTATTTATGGGCTGTAGGGTAGACCTGTGGCATAGCTTCCAGAATCACAGCAATTCACAAGTCACCACAGTGCGACAAACTGACAGGTTTCAGATGAGCTTCCAGACGAAGACAGACTAGGAAGAAAGAGTGACAAACTACTTCTGAATCGTCACTGAAAACCTTATGAATAGCAGAGAAACACTGTCAGATATAGTGCCAGAAAATGAGCCCCTCAGGTTGGAAGACACTCAAAATGCAACTGGGGAAGAGCTGCCTCCAAGTAGAGTTGGCTGTGATGACATGAATGAAGTAAAGCAGGTGGGAGTAAAGCCCGTGGGACCTTCATTTCCTGATGGGGCACAACTTAAAATGAAGAGAAACAGCTATAAACATCCATTAAAAATCGAACATGGAATGTATGAAGTATGAATCTAGGAAATTGTCAAAAATGAGATGGAAGGCATAAACATAGATATCTTATGCATTTTAGTGAGCTGAAATGGGCTGGTATTGACCATTTTGATTCTGACAACCACTTGGTTTACTATGCCAGGAATGACAGATTAAAGAGGAATGGTGTTGCATTCATCGTCCAAAAGAACATATCCAGTTCAGTCATGAGGTACAATGCTGTCTGTGATAGGATCATATCTATGCACCTACAGGGAAGCCCAGATAATACCACTATTATTCAAATTTATGCACCAAACACTAAAGCCAGTGAGGATGAAATAGAAGAATTCTACCAACTTCTTCAATCTGAAATTGTTCAAACATGCAATCAAGATGTATTGATCATTATTGGTAATTGAAATGCAAAGGTTGGGAACAAGAGGAAGGATCAGTAGTTGGAAAATATGGCGTTGGTGGTAGAGATGATGCTAGGAGATCGTAAGATAGAAATCTGCAAAATCAATGATTTCTTCATTTAAAATGCCTTTGGATCTTGGTTGAAAGCAGAGATACCAGAAAGATGTTTACCTGTGCTTTATTGACTGCGCAAAGGCTTTCGATCGTATGGATCATTACAAGCTATGGACAGCATTGCAAAGTATGAGTATTCCGGAACACTTAATTGTGCTCATGAGGAATCTGTACCTGGACCAAGAGGCAGTTGTTCAAAGAGAACATTAAGTGATGTCCTAGGACTAACCATAGTTTCAACCATAACCCTCCTTACTCCCACCAACACTTGCCCAAAATTAAAAAAAAAAAAAAATTATCCTAAAGCACAATGCTGTCATGCTAGTATAAAACCCATAGGTCTAAGTGAAGACCAGTAATAATAGGACTATTAATAGGTCTAATAATAGTACCAATAATAGGACTAGCATTCAAATGTATGTGCCAACCAGTAAGGCCAAAGGTGAAAATGTTTTTTTACCAATTTTTGTAGTCTAAAATTGATTAAATATTTAATCAATATGCATTGATAATTACTGGTGATTGGAATGTGAAAATTGGAAAGAAAGAAAGGATCAGTGGTTGGAAATTTGTGCCAGAGATCACATGATAAGATTTTATAAGGTGAATGATTCATTCATTGCAAACACCGTTATCCAACAACAGAGACAGCAAGTAAGCATGTGTGCCACAATGAATGGAATACACAGGAGTCATATCCACTACAGCTATGGAAAGAGACTGTAGAGAAGCTTAGTATCAATAATCAGAACAAAGCCAAAGGTAGACTGAGAAAGAACCATCAATTGCTCATATGCAAGGTAAAGTTGATGCTAAGGAAAATTAAAGCATGTCCTCAAGAGCCAAAATACTACCTGAAATATCTCCTACCTGAATTTAATGACCATTTCAATAGATATGATGCACTGAACTCTAATGACCAAAGACCAGATGAATTGTGGGATGATGTCATGAAGAAAGTAAACCAACAATAAAAAGACTAGAAAGTAAAGATCAAAGTGGATGTCAGAAGAGACTCTGGAAATTGCAAAATATAAGATATAATGAAGTAAATAAGCTGAACAGGAAATTCAAACAACAGCTTGAGAAGACAAAGTAAAGTAGTATAATGAAATGTATAAATTAAGTGTTAGAAAACAAAAGGAAAGAATATGCTTGACATTTCTCAAGATTAAAGAACTGAAGAAAAAAATCAAAAATCAAGTTGCAATATTAATATTAAAGGATTCTGTGGGCAAAATATTGAATACAGGAATCATCGAAAGAAGATAGAAGAAGTACACAGGGTCACTTTACCACAAAGAATTGTTTGACATTTAACTGTTTCAGGAGATAAAAAAATATGACCAAGAACTGATGATATTTAAGGAAGAAGTACAAGCTACACTGAAGACATCTGACAAAAAACAAGGTTCCAGGAATTGACGGAATACCAATTAAGAAGTTTCAACAAAGAGACTCTATGCTGGAAGTACACATTTGTCTATGCCAAGAAATTTGGAAGACAGGTACCTCGTCAACCAACTGGAAGAAGTCCACATTTGTGCCCATTCCAAAGAAAGGTGGTCCAACAAGATGTAGAAAATATAAAACAATAGCATTAATATTGCCGAAGATGATTTTTTAAATGTTTGTAGCAGTACATTGACAGGGAACTGCTAACATGCCAAGCCAAATTCAGAAGAGAGCAAGGAATGGAATGGAGAATGTTGTTGTCATACTGATCATGGCTGAAAACAGAGAACACCAGAAAGATGTTGCCTGTATTTTATTGACTATGCAAATATATTTGACTGTATTGAGCATAACAAACTATGGATCACATTTCGAGGTTTGTGAATTCCAGAACACTTATTGTACTCATGTGGAACCAGCACATAGACCAAGAAGCAATCTCTCAAACAGAACCAGGAGATTCTGCATAACTCAAAACCAGAAAAGGTATGTGTCAGGGTTGTATACTTTCTCTGTACTTACTTATTCAATCAGTATGCTGACCACACAATCTGAGAAACTGGACTGCATGAAGGACATAGCATCAGAGTTGAAGGAAGACTCATTAACAACCTGTAATATGCAGGTTACGGATAGTGAAGAAGATTTGAAGCACTTACTGATTAAGATCAAAGACTACACCCTTTAGTATGGATTATACTCAACATGGGAAATCAAAACTCCTCACAACTGGACTAATAAGCAACATCATGATAAACGGAGAAAATATTGAAGTTGTTAAGAATGAAAGTAACAGTCAAGGACTCACAGTAACAATAATCTATGAGCAGCACTATACATAAAATAGATATTGGTTTCAAGGAAATATTTCTACATGTGTATTTATCTATGCTATAAATATATCCATTATTAAAGTAGCGCACACAGAGGGCAAAGTTCTGACAATTTCTTAGTCATAGTCAATACCTTGAGAGAATGAGTCACTGGACCTTAGGGCTCAGGACCAGTCTTGGGGGAAATCAAAATCAACTGGCATAACATAGTCCACAACAACAATGTTATTCCTCCTTACATTGGTGAGTAACAACTAGAATCTTGAAAACTTGTGAATAAATAACTAAATTGTAACATTTGATCGCTTCCCTTCAAGAGCAATGAAGAGTGAAGAAAATCAAAGTTACGTGGAAATAATTAGTTCAAAGGACTAATGAACCAAGTAAACCCCAGCCTCCGCAACTCTGAGATCAAAAGAACTAGATGGTACCCAGCTACCACTTTCTAGCTCTCTGAAAGGGATTGTAATAGAATGTCCTTGATAGAGTGTGTGAGGGAGCGGGGAATGTAGAAAAAAATCTGAAAATAATGATTAGAAAAAGACCAAGCTTACTGGTCTTACAAAGATCAATGGAATCCCCAAGACTATAACCTTTAGACACAGTTCAGTGTGGAACTGAACTCACTCTTCTGACTCAACTTTTAGCCAAACAATAGATGGGTGTGTTGTTGTTGTTAAGTGCCATTGAGTCAGTTCTGACCCATAGCAAACCTGTTCCGAGGGTGTAAATCTTTACGGGAGTAGAAAGCCTCATCTTTCTCCCACGGAGCAGCTGGTAGTTTCAAACCGCTGACCTTAAGGTTCGCAGCCTGATTCGTATCCACTACGCTACCAGAGCTCCTTAGATGGGTGTGTAGGGTGAACTATAACACCACGGAGATACACACTCTTTAGAACAATCAACCATATGAGAGAAAAGGAAGAGCTTTTGCCCATAGATCCGAAGGGAGAAAGGGATAGGAAAGAAGGCCAATTGGAAAGATTCAACACAGGGAGGAAGTGGAAAGAGGGTTGCTCCATTGTGAGGATAGTAATCCGTGTCACAGAACAAAATGTGTAGGAATTGTTGAATGGTGAAGCAAGTTTTTCTATAACCTTTCACCCAAATCTCAATAAAAAATTTTTTGTTTTTGTTTTTCATTAAAAATGAATCACAGGACACATTGCACTGAGTAAATCTGCTACAAAAGACCTCTTTTAAAATGTCAAAGAGTAAGGATGTCACTTTGAGAACTGAGGTGTACCTAACCCAAACCATGATAATTTAAAACATTTAATTTCATTCTTTTGGGATTGCTGTGAGGATTAGATCATTTTAAACTATTACCTAGGATAACATTTGTCACATATAAAGGACACTTTAATATTAGTTTGCTTTTCTACTTAGGTTAAATTGTTCAAACAACTAAGAATCTATCCACAATACTACCTGGGTTTTTTTTGTTTGTTTGTTTTATATGTCACATGCCCATGCAAATAGCACACACATGTATATAATGCACAGACACTCACAGGAAACTAACACACGAGGGGGTAGCACAGTTTGCAAAACAAAAACTGCATCAGGCACATGCTGTGTAAAACTCCAGCCATCTATTTAACAATTGGCTGAAAGCCTTGCAGAAAGCCATCTCTATCCTGTCTTGGTAATAATGTCAGAGTCTGCCAAAATACCAAATAATAAGACATTCCTCAGAGATGTGCTTGAAACATCATTGGAATTGCTTTTCACCATTTCCATTGTCACAGAGGTATGAAATTTTAAAATGTAACTGTTTATAATAACAATGGTATCTTATATTTATGCAGCTTTTTAGAATTTATGAGACGCTTTCACATGTATAATCAAAATATCTATTACTCATAACAATTCTGTTTATTCAGAATTTCTAACCTATCTTACAGATAGTTGTTATTGTGAAGTGCTCTGAAGACAGTTCTGATGAGTGGCTGGGCTGGTGGCTTTGAAGTGCTGACCTTGTGTTTACAGTTGAGTGCACCCTACAGCACCACACCAGTACTCCATTTTACAGATTGGTGTTGTTTGTTGTTAAGTGTTGTCAGGTCGCTTCTGACTCATGATGACCCTGTATAGGGTTTCCAAGGAGCAGCTGGTGAGTCTGAACTACCGACCTTGCAGTTCAAACCGACTTTGCAGTCTAGTGCATTAATCCAGAGCGCCACACCAGGACTCCATTCTACAGATTAGGCACAGAATATCTGAAGAGTTTAAATCATTTCTTAAAGTCTTATAATCAATCTTTGAGCTAGTAGAAACCCCAAGATGTGTCATGTGTGGTTTACTACTTTTTCTTTCATACCACACAATATTACTTGGGAGTCCTGATGTGGTGCTACAAGATAAGCACTGAACTGTAAGGTCAGCTTGAATTGCAAGGTTGGCCGTTCAAATCTACCAGCTGCTCCTTGGTTGCTAAGAGTTGGAATAGACTCGACAATACTAAATAACAACAATAAACATTACTTTTACTGTCTGACTGAAGAAAAATCCCAAGAGTTACCTCTCAGTAAATCCCAAAATAACCACTGTTGTCCAGTCAATTTCTACTTATGGTGACCCCTGTGTTATAGAGAACTAAGCTCCATAGAGTAGAACTAGGGTTGATACAAATGGGACCTGTTCTTTATGATTTACACAGATTTACTTATCATACATATTAGCCCAAACACAGGGCAAAATAATAAGGGACAGCTGAAGTTTTAATGAGGGGAGCAGAAGTCAAAGATTGTTGTTGTTAAGTGCCGTCGAGTTGATTCTGACCCTCAGCGACCCTTTATAGGGTTTGCAATGAGTAGTTGGTGAGCTTGAACCACCGACCTTGCAGTTCAAATGACTTTGCAGTCTGACGCATTAACCACACCAGGACTCCAAGCAAAAATACAAGGAGTCAAATTAGGATGAGGTGCCACAACAAGAAATTCAAAGGATGAGAGGGAGGGAGGCAAAATGCTAAATAAGGACCAAGAAGCACTAGGACACAATCTGTAAATGTCACACTTCTTTCCAAAAGCCAGTCCTAAGCAAGATTTTTAGACCTACAATCTTCTGCCTCACATCTTTAAAAGCTCCTTTCAGCTCTTCAAAATTCTGCATGAGCTTTGGTTCATCCCTTCAAGGAATCTTATCATTCGCATGCATGCATTTGCAAACTAACTGCTAATGGACAATATCAAGGAAAACACAGCCATAATGTGACAGCACAGTAGGGTCTAGAAAACTTGTTTTAAGCTGGTGTTCAAGGTTTTCATTGCTAAGGACCAGTTTTCATGTTTCAACCCAAAGCAAACCAGAATGAAAGCCTTTGTTGTCATGCAGAGTCTTCCACATGCAGAGTCATAGCCAATCCTCTGAGGATTCTTAGCTGTAATCTTTACAGAAGCAGATTGCCAGGACTTTCTTCCTGGCACAGCTAGATAGGTCTGAACCAACAGCCTTTCGATTGGTGGTGGTTGCTTGTGTGCCATTGAGTCAGTTCCAACTCATAGTGACCCTATGTAAGGTGTCTTAGGCTGTAAATCTTTACAGGAGTAGAAAATTTCATCTTTCTTCTAGGCAGCAACTGGTAAATTTGAACTGCTGACCTTGAGGTTAGCAGCGCTACTTGTAATCCACTATGCCACCACAAGTACAGATCGTTTTTACCACTCAACAACCATGTCTTCCCCACAAAGGCATCAGAAGGTCCTGCAAAGTCAGCAGCAAACAATCTGAACTTCAAGTCTATATGAGAGAACCAGAGTTACACACACAGTCAAAGATATTCCATCCTAAATCCCAGAAGTATGTATATTTCCAAGCTCTTTGGCCTTACTTGGGTCAAATGTACACTTTCAATTAGACTTACTTATTTATCTAAATATTTATTTGTGTGCATTCACACCCTATTTCTCCCCACAAGTGTTAGAACAGACTGTGGCATAAAGGCAAACATTGAAACCTAAATAAAGTGAAATGAAAAAGTTGAGTAATGTAAGTACAGATTAAAATTTAAGACCAGAAATAAGAAAAAAAAAAAAAGATGGAAAATATGCCAACTATTAGGATCCTTATGGCTGCCATGAAAAAGACATTTAGTTCACCTAGAGCATCCTACAAATCAGGGCAAAAAAAAAGGGGGCGAGGGGAATCAGGTCTTTGGTTTTCAGTGTTGAAAAAGGATACTCAGGTTGGGCTTTTTGCAACACTGAAAATAGTCCTAAAACTTCAGCTTTAACCTGATATTTTCAGACCTCAGGGCTTCTACAAACTAAAGCCAAAGATACATTCCTGTCTGGACACCTGCTCCCCAATCCTAGAAAGTTCTTAATGAGTCCACCAATAGTAACAGCAAAGAAAACAACCCCTCTGGACCACACAGGTCTCCTATTCTCTTCTCTGAGGTGGGATTTGTAGAGAGAAAGCAAAACACTACCCCTCCTCCACAGCTATAGGCAAGTCTTATAAAAAGGGTGTGAAACCCAAGAAATTATTCCATCTCTATGGTGACTAGACATACAGCTCACGTGTGCTAGAAACTGTGCCAGAATATTTACGTCTACAAACAACCAACTTGCCAAAAAGCTCGAAAACTCTGTGATAAAATTAATATTCATTCCTGGGCTTTGGAAAAGTGGGAAATTTCAATAAAAATACAATAAACCAGGGGTTGGCAAACTTTTTCTGTAAAGTTTTACAGGTAGTAAATATTTTAGGCTTTGCCGGCCATGCGGTTTTGGTCACAATTAATTCAACTCTGCCATTGTAGTGTGAAAGCAGCCACAGACAATATACATAAATGTGTGGATATGACCAGGTTCCAACAAAATTTCCTTTGTGAAAGCTGACCAAAAGCTGGATCTGTCCCAAAGGACATAATTTGCTGACCCCGTTTGAAGAATGATCCTGAAGGCCAGTTTTAAGAGCTGCCATGCTTTAAGGATTCTATTTGCTTTCTCTGAGATTGGTGGAGATGACAACACTCCCAGTTTATGAGTTTGCGTCTCTGTCTTTGCTCAGGATCAGGCAATGTTTTGTTCTGCTGTGCATAAAGTCACTATGAGTTGGTACTGACTCGATGCCACCTAACAATAACAACGCTCTTCTGAAAGGTGCTCAAATGGATTGTTTCTCTGCTAGAAAAGAATGGGGAATTATGACATGTGAATTCTAGAGATCACACGGGTGACAGGTGCCACCTGACACACAGTAGGCACTTTATCTTTTGACTTCACACAGTCCTTCTGGAATTGGTGATTGTGTGTGGAGGAGGCAGGATGTAATCATACAATAGCCCAGTATGGAACTATAGATGAGGTCCTGGGAAGTCACTTAATCTACCTCTGTTCCAGTTGATTTTATTCATTAAATGGCGGTATGAGTATAAACACGACCTACCTCATGGAAAGATCATGAGAATCAAATTGGAGGAAAGATGGAAAGTACCTAAAAGTAAAGAGAAAGAACCAAAAATAGAGACTGAGGAGTGGTGACCCAGGAGCTACACCCAGCCTGCATATATTCTGTTTGTTTTGTTGGTTGGTCGGGAGACGAACAACAGTCACACCCTAGCACATGGCACGTCCTCCCCATTTCATAAGAATCACCATCACTTCCTATTGCACTCCCTCAGGCATAGCCTTTCTAGCATATACTACCTGCTTTCACTGTATAGAGAGCTGAGTTTGTGACTCCTGATCTAACTGATCCTTTATGCTCTGCCACTCCACAAGAGGGTATTGAGCCTTCATGTGTGTCCTGCATTGTGCTCACTGCTGTGGAACTGAACAATGATTTGAATCTAGAATCTATATCTAGAAACTAGACTCTAAATAACCTTTGATTACAGATTCAAACTAACTGGCTTCAAGCTCTACTACTTACTGTCTGAGTCATGGTCAATTTGCTTGACTTTACTGAATCTCCATTTCCTTATCTGTTAAACAAATAAAATGGGGGGGGGAGTTTCTCTCCTATAAGTAAGAAAATATACCTAGTATGTTGTTGTTGTTAACTGCTATGGAGTTGGTTACAATTCAGCGACCCTGTATAGGGTTCCCAAGGAGCAGCTGGTGAGTTTGAACTGATAATCTTGCAGTTATCAGTCCACTACTTATCTAACAGCACCATACCAAGATTCCTAGAATGGCACCTGGAATATATTCAAGGTTCAATAGATGTAAATCCTCTCTCCCACACCTCTGTCTTCATGGATCTGTAAATTGGGGATGTTGACTGCCTTTTGTGGTGGGAAGTTCTCAACAGGCCTGGAGATGCCTTTTGTGAGTAGTGATATGGGGAAAAAAGAGACCCCATATAAAAAGATACCAATATTTTATAGACTCTTTATTAAGTCTTAAACAAAAGCAAACATAAGACAAAGACAGACCATTCAAGTGAGAAAACTATTGGTGAAATGATGACTTTTCCAATGTTGTCTCCAGTGTAGAGATGCTGAAGCTAATGGAACAAATGAGGAGGTAAAGAGCTAAATGATGGTGGTGGTGCACCATGGAGTTGGTTCCAACTCATAACCAAGACCTAAATACAAAGTTTCAACAGGCAGCTCAAGAAGACAAAGTTAAGCAATATAATGAAATGTTTCAACATTTATACTTAGAAAACCAAAAGGGAAGAACATGCTCAGCATTTATCAAGCTGTGGGAGCTAAAGAGAAAATTGAAATCTTGACTTGAAATATTGATGGATTCTATGAGCAAAATATTGAATGATGCAGAAAGCATCAAAAGAATATAGAATACACAGAATTACTCTACCAAAAAGAAATAGTTGATGTTCCACCATTTCAAGAGGCAGCATATGATCAAGAGCCAATGATACTGAAGGAAGAAGTCCAAAGTGTACTGAAGGCATTGGCAAAGAATGAGATTCCAGGTATTGATGGGATACAAAATGAAAACTTTTAACAAACTGGGGGCATTCAAAATTTGGAAGACAGCTAGCTGCCAAGTGATTGTAAGAGATCCATATTTGTGCCCATTCCAAAGGGAGGTAACCCAACGGAAAGGGTAAATCAATGGACAATATCATTAATATCACATGCAAATAAAAATTTTCTAAAGATAATTTTTAAAACCACAGCAATAATACATTGACAGTGAATTGCAAGATGTCCAAGCTGGATTCAGACAAGGGCGTGCAATGAGGGATATCATTACTGATGTCAGATGGATCTTGACTGAAAGCAGAGAATACCAGAAAGATGTTTACCTGTAATTTATTGACTATTCAAAGGATTTTGACTGTGTGGGTCATGACAAACTATGGGAAGCATTGTTGAGTATGAGTATTCCTAAACACTTAATTGTGCTCATGAGGAACCTATACATAGACCAAGAGGCAGTTGTTGGAATGGAACAAGGAAACACTGAATTGTTTAAAATTAGAAAAGGTGTGTACCAGTGTTGTTCAATCTGTATGCTAAGCAAATGCTTATTCAATCTGTCTGCTGAGCAAATAATTAGAGACGATGGATTAGATGAAGAAAAACATGGCATCAGGGTTGGAAGAAGGCTCATTAATATCCTGTAATATGCAGATGATACAACCTTGCTAGGCTGAAAGTGAAGAGAACTTAAAACATTTACTGTTAAAGATCAAAGACCACAGATTTGGTATGGGTTGTACTTCAATGTAAAGAAAACAAAAATCCTCACCACTGGACCAGTAAATAACATCAAAATCAATGGAGAAAACATAAAGTTGTCAAAGACTTCATTTCGCTCAGATCACCCGTCAACACTTATGGAAACAGCAATCAAGAAATCAAATGATGTACTTCATTAGGCAAATCTGCTACACAAGACCTCTTTAAAGTGTTCAAGAGCAAAGAAGTCAGTTTGATGACTAAGGTGTGCCTGACTCAAGCCATGGTATTTCCAGTAACCTCATATGCATGTGAAAGCTGGACACTAAAAAAGACCATAGAAGAATTAAGCATTTGAGTTACAGTGTTGGAGAATATTAAAAGTACCATGGACTGCTAATAGAACAAACAGATCTGTATTGAAAGTAGCATTGTAAGAATGTTCTTTAGAAGCCAAGATAGCCAGATTTTGTCCCTCATACTTCAGACATATTCTCAGGAGGGATCAGTCCCTGGAGAAGGACATCATGCTTGGTCAGCAAAAATGAGGAGGCCCCTCAATGAGATGGATTAACACAGTGGCAACAGCGATGGGCTCAAACATAGCAATAATTGTGAGGTTGGTGCAGGACAGACCAGGCAGTGTTTTACACTGTTATGCATAAGGTCACTATGATTGGGTAACGACTAGAAGAAACCTAACAACAATAACATCTATAGATCTGGCCATAGCCAACCAGTCTAAGACCTTGGGTGAGATTCTAAGGATACCAGGATGTGAACAAATGATAATAATACGCCTGTATCTGGTAGTACTCCGGGCAGGTTCGCCAATAGAATTGGTTATATTCAAAGGACAAATTTCTGAGGAGGCATTGTATGATGTATTACACTAATTTTCAAACTTTGTTAGGAGTTCAATATATAAAATAGACAAAGATTTTGATTCTCTGATAGGATCCCTTCTGCTCAGACCTCTCTCTATCCATTCAGCCCCTTAAGTAACTTCACAGACATTTTAGAGAACAATTTTCAAATCATCCTGCAGCACAAATCTCTGGCTATCAATGATTCATTGTTGACTCTAATCAAGTTGCTTAACTTCTGAACATCATTTTCCTTAACTATGAAAGTTCATGAAAATAAGTTTTCTTTCACCTCAGAAACACTAAGATTCCTTAGACTCTGATATTAACTGTCCTGACACACTTTGTGGTTACATTTGAGTCATCTGAGAGTGACCTCTCTACCACAACACCAATGGAAATATTTGGGAGCAGGGAGAGGGAATTTGCTTCTAAAATATGCAGTAGTTTTAGCAATCTGGGTTATAATCCTTTATACAACTCAACTTGAAGCAATTGTTTCTACTTTAAAATCCTTGCATAACAGGAAATCTGCTAAGGAGAAAATGAAACATTTTTCCTGTTAAGATAGTTCCAAGTAAATGAAATGTTTTGTTCACAAAATAATTTTTTAATAGTATCATAACTTTTCAAAAGCATCTAAGTTTTTTCTTGTTTAAATATTTACCAAGTTTGATAAACTTTGTGATTATTTCTGTTTGCTTACAAGGTTCTAAATACACCTTCACTGCAGAAAATCCAAATTTGCATGAAGGTATACAGAAAATACAAAAATCTTAAAAACAAACACGGAAACCACAAAAACCGTTACATCCAGAGAAACCATCAGCAAGCTTTTGATAAACATTTTCCAGAAACTCCAACCTCACATCCTTCTTTTCCACTCAGTAACATGCTGTTGTTGTTAGGTGCTATGGTGTTTGTTCTGACTCATAGAGACCAAATACACAACAGAACAAAACGCTGCCTGGTCCTGAGCAATCCTCACAATATCATAGCAACAATGGACTTAAACAGAGCCCATTATTGCACCCACTGTGCCTAGCCATCTCAGTCAGGGTCTGTTTTCCTCCTTATGACTGACCCTCTACTTTACCAAGCATAAAGTCTTCCTCCAAGGACTGGTCCCTCCTGATAACATATCCGAAGTAAGTGAAATGCATGTAAAATGAAGTCTTGCAATCCTCGCTTCTAAGGATCATTCTAGCCATACATCTTCCCAGACAGATTTATTAGTTCTACTGGCAGTCCATGGGTGTATTCACTATTCTTCACCAGTATCATAATTCAAAGGTATCAGTTCTTATTCAGTCTTCATTATTCATTTTCCAGCTTTCACATGCATATGTTGCTGTTGTTATTAAGTACTTTTGAGTTAGTTCCTACACATAGTGACCCTGTATAGGGTTTGCAATGAGTGGCTGGTGGGTTTGAACTGCCAACCTTGTGATTAGAAGTATAATGCTTATTCTATAGTGCCACATCATGACTCCCACATGCATATGAGGTGACAGAAAATACCATGATGTGTGCAGGGCTGCCTTAGTCATCAAAGTGACATCTTTGCTCTGTAACACTCAAAAGGGGTCTCTTGCAACAGATTTACCCAATGCAATGCATTATTTGATTTCTTGATGCTGCCTCTATGGGTGCTGATTGTGAATCCAAGTAAAATGTAATCTTTGACAACTAAAATATTTTCTCCATTTTTCATTATGTTGCTTATTGGTCCAGTTATAAAGATTTTTTTTTTTTTTTCTTTTGGTTGAGTTGTAATCCATACTGAAGGCTGTAGTCTTTGTTCATCATCAGTAAGTGCTTCAAGTCCTCTTTGATTTCAGCAAACAAGGTTGTATTGTCTCCATGTTGCAAGTTGTCAGTCTTCCTCCAAACCTGATGCCATGTTCTTCTTCATGCAAAATGGGATATCATTTAATTTGCTAAAACATAGAGGTGATCTCAATGTGCTGGTATGAAATGACCCCAAGATAGTCCCATACCTATAACTTTAAAAAACAAAGTTTATTTTAAAATTCTCATTTAATCTAGACTTTCTGGAGTCATCTCAATGACCTCTCAAAAATGTTACCCTGAGGAAATCTTTAAATCTTGAACTGAAACAAATCATAGGTCTAACTAATCAGAAAAGAATGCCTGCTCAAGGAAGAAGAGCAGAGTGCGGGACTTTATCCAGAGAAGCAGCGAAGCCAGAGATGGAGGCAGAGACGATGACGTGGAGAGATGGAGTGGCTGGGGACTCTAGATTCAAGGAGGGAGAGGGGCTGTGTGCTGGCTGCCAGCGGGCAGGCTTGCAGGGTATGCCCGTTGGTTTTTCTAATGCTTATATATTCCCGAGTGCTTCAGTGTACATAAAACAAACAAACAAACACACAAACAACAACAACAAAAAACACCAAAAAACAGAGGGAATGGAGGCAAATGTTGTTGAATGATGATTCATGGAGAGGATTGTAATCATTGCAATGAGACAAAATACGATAGGGTGAATGTAAAGCTGATGTTCTCCCATGTAAAATATCATTCAATTCACAATAAAAACTTTAAAAAAAAAATGCCTTCATACAGTATTTTACTAATTTAAGTATTATCTATGTCATTGTTAATAAGTTCAGTTGCATTAGTTCCAATCCATAGCAAATCTGTATAGGCTTTACGAAGCCGTAAATCTTTGTAGGAGCAGAAAGGTTTGTCTTTCTCCCACAGAGCAGCTACTAGCTTTTAACCACCAACCTTGAGGTTAGCAGTCTAGTGTTTATCTTACAGGGAAACTGCACTCTGGGATTATGTATGAGGGGGTTTAAAAATTTTTGTGGAAAAATGGGATAAGAAGATAATGGAATTTTTCTATCAAATTTTTGAAGTCCTCTCATATATGTAATCAGATTGACAGCAGAGACATTAAAAGGCTAGATCAGAAGCTTGGGAGTGGGCAGTGAATTTGTGTTAATGATGAGTAAATAGTTTGGAAAAAATATCAATAAAGTTTGCACCGCTTGAAGGATGTCACGGAGTTGTACATGTAGAAATTGTTGAAATGGAGAGGACCAGGGCAAGATGGAGGAGTAAGAAGATGCAATGAACAGACTCTCTGCACCAAAGAAATGAGAGACCAAGTGAAGCAGGTACAGATGGTGATCCTGGAACTCTGATCATCAGAGGGTAGATCATCTCTGTTCTGTGAGGTGTGAGGCTCTGGCTGTGTCATCTGCTGAGGCATCTGAAGGCCTGTGAACCCATCCTGACCATACTACATAAACAGTGAACAGAGAACTAACTAGGTTTACACTTCCAGTTTCTACCACACCCACCAAGAGCTAGGTGGTGAGGGTCTGAGAATACTTCAATATACAATCAGCAATGAAATATAATTACGACACCACAATGTCTCAGAGAAAACAGACAATTTAAGGTTACACAAAGAACAAGACAGAATGCCTCATACAAGTGATCAAAATACAGAGTCAGAAAGTGCAACACTAGAAATGCTATTGGAACTACATGATAAGAAATTTAAAAGAAAGCTAATTAGGCAACTTCAACAGATTGTGAGAAAGATTGAGAAAATTACAGATGAAATCAAGGAAAACAGACAAAATTATGGAAAAACACAGGAAACAAACTGGCAAAATAACTGAAAAACGGGAACCATACGAAACAGCAATTAGAAAGCTAGAAAGACTTCAGAAGTAGATAATACTCTGAAAGGACAAAATAATAGAATTGAATCACTGGAAAGCCAAATTTACTGAACTTGAAGAAAAATCTTTCAATATTCATTTGCTAGAAAAACAATCAGAAAAAGAATTTAAAAATCTGAAGAACGCCTCCGATTTATGTAGGACACTACCAAGGGAAATAACTTATATATAAAAGAATTCCAGAACAAGAAGAGAAAAACAATAGAGAATATTGTCTAAGATTTGCTAGGAAAGAACTTGTAAAACATCATGAAAGATGAGAAAAGATACCCATTCAAGAAGCTGAGTGAACTCCAAACACAACAGACCCAAAAAATGAAAAACACCAAGACATATTATAATCAAACATTCCAAAATCAAAGACAAGGAAAGAATCCTGAGAGCAGCTCAGGAAAAACAAAAAGTTACCTCAAAGGAGAATAAAACTAAGTTCTGATTTCTTGACAGAAACCATCCAGACGAAAAGATCATGGAATGACATATATAAAACTCTGAAAGAAACAAATTGCCACCAAGAATCATATATCCAGCAAAGCTGTTTATTAAATATCATGGAAAAATTAGATCATTTTCAGACGAACAGATATTAAAAGAATTTGCACAGACCAGACCAATCTTACAAAAAATATTAAAGGGAGTTCTTTGGACAGAAAACCAACAACAGCAGACAAAAACATGAGACTAACATACATGACAATATCATCTAGACTCAACCCAGATATAGACGTTTACAAGTATATAAAACTGAAAATAGAAAACCAGAGAAACAGTTGCAATAACAACATAAAAAGAAACCACAATGTAAAAGCAAGGAATGATGTAGTTACAGAATTTTCAATGAAGAAAAACTCAAATAGATTTTAAGAAAAAGATAAAATAAATAAAAATAAATATAACCCTAAAAACTAGGCCAAGACTTACTCCTAGCCCTAACCTAACCCTGACCCTTAACACTAACTCTAGTCATAACCATAGCCCTAACAATAAACCAAGTCCTAGGTCTAGCCTAAATCTAGCCATAGCCCCAACCTAACCCTCGCTCCACCACTTGTCTGTAAGTTTGTCCTATTGTGGGGACTTGCATGTGTTGTGATTCGGGCAGCTATGCAATTTGAGTACACCCATCTTGGACAGGTTTCAACTGAGCTTCCAAACTAAGACAGAGAAAGAAGAAGAGGCAAACTACTTTTGAATATTTGGCCACTGAACACCTTCTGAACAGCAGTGGAACACTGTCAATACCAAAATGTTGAATATGTACTTCATACATTCCATGTTCTGGAGAAACAGTAAGTGAGCTTTATTCTGGGGTTCTCAGTCATTGGCTATAGAAGGTTCACATGCTTTTGACTTGGTTTGCCCATGCATCAATTTCTGGATCCTACTGAGCAGGAAATGGTTAATGTTCAACCATTTCAAGAGATACCATATGAACAAGAGCCAATGATACTCAGAGAGGAAGTCCAAAGTGCATTGAAAGAAGTGGC
>NW_006408601.1:5728245-5755062 GCF_000296735.1 Chrysochloris asiatica
CTCAATGTAAAGAAAGCAAAAATCCTCACCACTGGACCAATAAACAACATTCTTATCAACAGAGAAAAGATTGAAGTTGTCAAGGACTTCATTCTTGGATCAACTATCAACACTCATGGAAGCGGCAGTCAAAAAAATCAAATGATGTATTGCATTAGGCAAATCTGCTGCACAAGACCTTTTAAAAGTGTTGAAGAGCAAAGATGTCAGCTTGAAGACTAAGGTGCACCTGACCCAAATCATTGTGTTTTCAATAACCTCATATGCATGTGAAAGCTGAACAGTGAATAAGGAAGACCATAAAAGAATGGACACATTTGAGTTATGGTGTTGGAGGAGATTATTGGAAGTGCCATGGGCTGTCAAAAGAACCAACAGATCTGTGTTGGAGGAAGTGCAGCCACCATACTCCTTGGATGCCAGGATGGCCAAACTTCGTCTCTCATGCTTCAGAAATATTGTCAGGAGGGACAGTCACTAGAGAAGGATATTGTGTTTGGTAAGGTGGAGGATCAGAGAAAAAGAGGAAGACCCCCAGCGACATGGATTGGCAAAGTGGCAGCACCAACGGACTCAAGTGTGGCAACAATTGTGAGGTTGGCCCAGGAGAGAGCAGTGTTAAGTTCTGTTGTGCATAGGGTGGCTATGAGTTGGTACCAACTTGATGGCACCTAACAACAACGCCAACGCCAACAACTGAGCAGATGCTTGCTACTGAATCAGCCCAAACAATGAATCCAAAGAAAGGATTTTTCTCATGTTTCTCATACCACCTACTCTGCCAAAGGTCAAATGGCAAAAATTCTAGTCCAAACTGTATTGTGTTTATCTATTTGTTTGTTTGTTTGAAATATGATGGGAAAAAAATTTTCCACAGAGGGTAATTTCTATTTTTCCCTGAAACAGCCAGCACCTTAATCTCAATCCCTCCAAATTTGGAATATCAGCAAAATTCTGCATTCCACTTTACCACTTGCCCTGTTGTAAAGTCATTTCTAAAGAGCGCCAGGAGGCCATGCTAGGCATTTTCTTTCAATTGTGTCCAAGTTGTTCTAAATCTGAAAACCACTCTTCATAGTACTCAAAGTATAAGAACAGGATCCTCCCCTGGTTTGGAGCCAATGGCTTAGTTTTTGCTCTATTTAACTTCACTTTCTTCATTTCTATTTATTTACATGGAAGACCATTTTATAATTCTTCCTGAGATCACCTTCACTGATTTCTTTTTCACACTGTAATTCTAAAACCTTTTATTTATTTCCTCTTTTTACCCTTCACTTTGCACTGCTTTGCAAAATATGTTAATAAAATTAAAGTGTACTTAAAAGCATACTATCATCTTTTACTTTCTGTTTATGACTCAAACTCACTGTTTTGTTGTAAGCTGCCACTGAGTCAGTTCTGACTCATGGTAATCATCTATGTGTAGAATATAATTGCTCCATAGGATTTTCAAGGCTGTGACCTTTTGGGTTCAAATCATCAACCCTTTGGTTTATAGTCAAGCACTTAACCATTTATGCCACCCAGGGATTCTGGCTCACTGTATAGTCTTCATATTACTTCATCTCTCTGAAATGACTGCTTTGCATTACTGGTCTCTCAGTAGTACCCTCCCAGTACTAGAAGTTCATGAAATGGTGACTAGTAAACCTAGAATTTTGAGAATTGCCATCCAGCCTTGATTTCTGGGCTGCTTATGAAGTAGATTGTGGGGCAGGAACATGTTGGATTTTAATCTGTAACGAAATCATCCTGGATCTGAAAGCACACAAACTGTGAACAGCACAGGGGTTACATCTTGAATCCCCAGCCCTGAGACTCTAAGAATCTCGAAGGAAAACAGTATCTCAGATTTCAGCCACTAGCCTGGAAAGTTAACACATTCACCTGGCAAGACTCCTAAAATAGGAGCTTAAAGAGAAAACTCTGAATCTGAAATGCATATTTACAGTATGTATTATAGAGAAATTCAATCCAAAGAAAATCATTCCCACTGTTCATTGGCATGAATTCATCAGGATCAATCATAGCCAATCCAGCATTATCTAAATGCAATTTAAGAAAATAGACAAGTAACTATCTCAAGAATTTCATGGAAGCCAAGTCTGTTTCATAAGCAGCTGCCTCCTCAAGGAATAGACAATAAACTGACTCTCTATACAAAGACCCCATATGCCTTACTCTTACTTGTTCACAATTTGGAGCTAGACTCTCACCTTGTCATTAAAGGACATAGGGTCTTTGGGTTTCTTGACAGACAATACTCCCCAGATCATTCTTGTGGTCTGAGGAGTCATGGACAAGCAGAGAAAGGCATAGAGAAAAGGGGCAAAATGCGAGTCAGGCCAAGTCCTATGGAGAGCCAGGCTCCAGTGCTGGCTAGATCACAGGTTTGTAAGCTGAGGCCAACTGGGGTTTCCCTACCCACTTTAAATCTAGACAAAAATGAGTTGAAATCTTGTTCCAAATTCCCTGAGGATGTAGGTACTTTGGTCACATTTGCCTCTAGGCTTCTGTTTTAGTGATTGCTGTCTCTTTTCTGTATCCACACAGACATGACAGCACCTTTGTGAAATTTAACCAAACTAGATTCTCAGAAAGCACTTGTAATTTAGGGATGAGCTGAGATGAATGAGTAAATGACTTCAGTTTAGATATTGCTGCTGATGCTGCACGCTGTCATGTTGATTCCAACTCATAGCTCATAGGGTTTACAGGAGCAGAAAGCCTCATCTCTTTCCTGTGGAGCACCTGGTGAATTCAAATTGCTTGTCTTCTGGTTAGCAGCTGAAATTCATATGGCCATACCAAAAATCACCTTTACCATTTCACCACTAGGCTACTCCAAGATAGGCTAAATGCTATAACAGATAACTCCAAAATCTCAGTGGCTTTCTTTTCCATGTCGCATACTCTCTTCCATATCACAATCCAGTTGGCTATGTGGAGGGAAGTCTTTTGTTGTGATCCAGAAATCTAATCTCCTTCGCTCTCTCGTAATCCCATCTCAGAGCTCTCTGCTGGATCTTCTACATCCAATTGGTAAAGAAGAAAAAAAAAAAAAAAAAAACTTCTGGGGAATTGAGTATGGCGAACCACAAGGATATTACAAGAACCAGATTAGGAAGTGTCACAGATTATTTCTTTCTATAATTAATTAGCCAAAACTTATTTGCATAGCCCACTCAGCTCTGGGGATGGGGGTCTAAGGAAGAAAATGAAGACACGGTGAAACTGGAGCACTGCTTCTGCCATCTTGTTCTTTTGGTTCTTGTCTCATGCTTCTTCTGTTCCCTTCTCCTTTCCATCCCCACCTCTAATGGCCTCATATAAAATAGCTTAAGTATTCTTTTCTTCTTTTGTAATTCTTTCCCACCAAAACCATAACCTCAGAATACTAGTCAACACAGCAGGCACTATCATCAGAGTTGGAGTCCTGGTGTGGCACTGTGGGATAATACATCAGACTGTGAAGTCATTTGAACTGCAAGGTTGGTGGTCCAGCTCACCACTCACTCCTTGGAAACCCTATACAGGGTTGCTACGGGTTGGAATCCACTTGAAGGTACTTAACAACATCATGAGAGTTGGTTTAAGAATGCAAATTTATTTGCCACCTAATCCAATTATCTCCTTTCCCAAAAAGGCAAATTGAGACCCAGTGTTCTTAGGTTTTCTTAATGGAGGAGCTCAATTTGAATTAGTATCTCAAATTTCTCTTCTTTCTACTACATCATAGCATATCATCATCACAGAGCATGAGCTTAATAATGGAAGCAAAGTCCTGATGTATCCACCCACTCCTCAGTTTCAACATCTTGAGCAGAGCAAGACATATTAGAGGGTGATGGGGTCCTCACTGACTATTCAATTGAACAATTTCACTGATAGGACAATAGGGGGGACATTCTACTTTGTTGGTGGTCATGAATACCTCCCAAGGCAGTGTGAGTCCATTTACCTTGGTTTAATTGAGGCCAGTTGGAAACAATAGAGGATCTTTGATCCAATTAAAGTTTTTGCCCATAAACTGTGCAAGCTTTCATGATATTCTTCACACTAGAACTCTCTGGCAGCCAAGCCTCTGAACACATTTTTTTCAAAAGAGATTTTATTGTGGAAAATGTGATAACAACCAAACTCTAGGGTGTGAACATGCTGTTGTAATTACTCCTCCAGACACAATGAAACCAACTCAAGTGAATGATTTATCAAAACCAACCCACTCTCTAGAAATGTCTTCTGGCAGATTTGTTCCTTTCTCCAGGAATTAGGTCAACAGTATTTTCTCCCACTTTTCTTTATCAGAGTCTCTCACTTCTAGAATTAGCTATTTCAAGTAATGAGACATTTGCCAAATACCCAGGTTCAATTGGCAGTAGAGCAACAGTGGTCTGGAGGTTCCTGTTCTAGGGTCTCTCCTGTTTCAGCATTCTTCAGCAATAAAAAGGAGCCTGGGAAAGGAGAAGTAAATCTAGGATTATTTAAGCATATGCCAGGCCCTAGGAAAGACACCATATTACGTTGTTACAATGCCATGAGATAGTTTATTCATTTTACAAATAATAGTTTTGTGCTCAGAGAGGTTATATGCTTTTCACATGCATCCACATCCATCTAACTCCATAGCCATCTTCATTGCCTCCTATGTGTGATGAGGAGGAGTATGAACTCTGTAAACATTGCCAGTGACTCAAGAATTAATCCTCGTTGTATAGGAAACCCATACCACCACTCATCGGTCAGTTTGTCATACTTTGGGGCTACTATGATGATGAAAGCAATGCCACCAGTATTCTAAATACCAGCTGAGTTACCCATAATGGATAGATTTCAAAGGAGCTTACAGAGTAAGACTAAGAAGAAAGATCTGGCAATCTACTTCTGAAAAATCAGCCATGGAAAGGCCTGTGGAGCACAGTTCTACTCTGACACACATGGGGTCACCATGAGTCAGAATCAACTTCACGACAACGGGGTGGTAACTAGCTCAGAGCAATGAACTAAGAGTGCAAGTGACAAATCAAAGGAATAAAAATACCTGTGCACCTCCTCCATCTCTCGCTTTCATTTCTGCAGGATTCTTAGAAACCTTACTTTCCAAATTGTGCAGTTACCAGACAGTTGCAGCCTTTGAGCCTTTGTCAGTTGGGTCCCTAAGTGAGTGAATACTTGGTCATCCCTAATGACTATTGTTGATCATGTAAAATGAGGAAAAAGTAAACTTTGGGATTATTAAGTAATAGAGAGACCATAGTTAATTTGGTCTCTTCTATACTCTCTTCTATCCTTTAGATATTCTATGCTGTTAAATCCTGTATTCTTGTACAACGTGTTGTTGTTAGGTGCCATCAAGTCGATATCGACTCACAGCAACCTTATGCACAGCAGAATGAAACACTGCCTGATCCTGGGCCAACCTCGCTACTGTTGCCATGCTTGAGTCCACCAATGTTGTCACTTGGCCAATCCATCTCATTGGGGTCTTCCTCTTTTTCTTTCACCCTTCACCTTACCAAACATGATATCCTTCTCCAGTGACTTGTCCCTCCTGACAATATGTCTGAAGTATGAGAGATGAACTTTGGCCATCTTGGCCTCCAGAGAGCACTCTGGCTGCACTTCTTCCAACACAGATCTGTTGGTTCTTTTGGCAGCCCGTGGCATTTTCAATATTCTCCTTCAACACCATAACTCAAAGGCATCAATTCTTCTACTATCTTCCTTATTCACTGTCCAGATTTCTCATGTGTATGAAGTTATTGAAAACACCATGGCTTGGGTCAGGTGCACTTTAGTCCTCAACCTGACATCTTTGCTCTTCAACACTTTAAAAAGGTCTCGTGCAGTAAACTTGCCCAATGCAATACGTCATTTGATTTCTTGACTGCTGCTTCCATGAGTGTTGATAGTTGATCCAAGAAGAACGAAGTCCTTGACAGCTTCAATTTTTTCTCCATTGATAAGAATGTTGTTTATTGGTCCAGTGGTGAGGATTTTTGCTTTCTTTACATTGAGATGTAATCCATACCAAAGGCTGTGCTCTTTGATCTTCATCAGTAAATGTTTTAAGTCCTCTTCACTTTCAGCAAACAAGGCAGTATCATCTGCATATCACAGGTTGTTAATGAGTCCTCCTCCAATCCTGATGCCACATTTTTCTTCATATAACCCAGCTTCTCAGATTATTTGCTCAGCATACATGTTGAATAAGTATGGTGAAAGAATACAACCCTGTCACACACATTTCTTAATTTTAAATCATTCAGTGTTCCCATGTTCTGTCCAAACAACTGCTTCTTGGTCCAGGTACAGATTCCTCATGAGCACAATTGAGTGTTCCAGAATATTCATACTTCGCAATGTTGTTCATAGCTTGTCATGATCCACACAATCAAAAGCCTTTGTGTAGTCAATAAAGCACAGGTAAACATCTTTCTGATATTCTCTGCTTTCAGCCTAGATCCATTGGACATCAGCAATTATATCCCTCATCCCACATCCTCTTCTGAATCCGGCTTGAACCTCTGGAAGTTCTCTGCCAATGTATGCTTGCAGCTGTTTCTGTATTATCTTTCTCAAAATTTCACTCACATGGAATATCAAAGAGATTGTCCAATGATTTCCTCATTCCATTGGGTCACCTCTCTTTGGAATGGGCACAAATATGGATGTCTTCCAATCAGTTGGCCAAATAGTTGTCTTCCAAATTTCTTGGCAGAGATGAGTGAGTGCCTCCTGTGCCACCTCACTTTCTTGAAAGATTTCAATTTTTATTCCATCAATTCCTGGTATCTTTTTCTTTGCCAACTCCTTCAGTGCACCTTGGATTTCCTCCTTCAGTATCATTGGCTCTTGATCATATGCTACTTCTTGAAATGGTTGAATATCAATTATTTCCTTTTGGTACAGTGACACTGTGTATTCCTTCCATCTTTTCTTGATGCATTCTGTATCATTCAATAATTTGCCCAGAGAATCTTTCAGTAATGAAAGTTGAGGTGTGAATTTTTTTTTTCTTCAGTTCCCCCAGCTTGAGAAATGCTGAGCGTGTTCTTCCTTTTTGGTTTTCTGACTCCAGATCTTTGCACATTTTGTTGTAATATTTGGCTTTATCTTCTTGAGCTGATCTTTGAAATTTTCTGTTCAGCTCTTGGACCTCCTCATTTCTTCCATTTGCTTTAGCATCTCTACACTGGAAAGAATGTTTCAGTGTCTCTTCTGACATCCATTTTTGACCTTTTCCTTCTTTCTTGTCTTCTCAATGACTTTTTGCTTTCTTCATGTATGATGTTTTTGATGTCATCCCACAACTCTTCTGGTCTTCAGTCTTTAGTGTTTAATGTATCAAATCTATTCTTCAGATGATCTCTAAATTCAAGTGGGATATATTCAAGGTCATATTTTGGTTCTCATGGACTTGTTTTCATTTTCTTCAGCTTCAGTTTGAATTTGCATATGAGTAAATGATGGTCTGTTCCACAGTCTGCCCCTGGCCTTGTTTTCACTGATGATATGGAGCTTTTCCATCGTCTCTTTCCACAGATGTAGTCAATTTGATGTCTATGTATCCCATCTGGTGAGGTCCATTTGTATAGCCATCTCTTATGCTGTCTAAAGAAGGTATTTGAAATGAACAAATCATTGGTTTTGCAGAATTCTATCATGTGTTCTCCAGCATCATTTCTATCACCAAGACCATATTTTCCAACTACTGATCCTCCTTCGTTGCTCCCAACCTTTGCATTCCAATCACCAGCAATGATCAATACTTCTACTTCTTGATTGCATGTTTGATTGATTTCAGATTGAAGAAGTTGGTAGAATTCTTTATTTCATCCTCATTGGCTTTAGTGGTTGGTGCGTAAATCTGAATAATAGTGGCATTAACTGGGCTTCCCTGTAGGTGCATGGATATTTTCCTATCACAGACAGCATTGTACTTCATGACTGATCTGGATATGTTCTTTTTGACAATGAATGCAACACCATTCCTCTTCAATTTGTCATTCCCGGTATAGTAAACCATGTGGTTGTCAGATTCAAAATGGCCAATACCAGTCCATTTCAGCTCACTAATGTCTAAGATATCGATGTTTATGCATTCCATTTTATTTTTGACAATTTCTAATTTTCCTAGATTCATACTTTGTACAACTTTGTACAAGAATTCCATCTAGAATTCTTGTACAACTAGAATGACTTTTAAAAGTACTAAAATTAATCAATTTAGTAAATCAGTGTAGTAAAAAATTGTTCTGGGGTCAGAAGGATAAATGTTTTTATCCAATTTTGGAAATTGTCACTATTTGTCAGGTCTTGTTTTTTCTTAGTGTGAAGGGGTGGAGAAGGAACTACCATCTATTTAATGTTTTAATGCTAGGTGCTTTACATAAATTACTACACTTAGTCCTTCCAACATCCTATGAGTGAGGAAAGCCAGGTCCAGTTGTTACGGTTACTAGGTAAGTAGTAGAGTCAGGATTTGAAGCCAAAGCTCTTATATTGTACTCATGCTGCCTTTATATTTGTAGCCAGAACTGTAAAAACACAAAGCTGCAAATTATAACCGACTTCTAATGATTATGAATTGGAGACTTGTATCGTTCAACTCTTCTTCATTTTTCTGTCTGGTGGTGGTGGAGGTGGTGTGCTGTGTAGTCAGTTCTGACTCATAGTGACCCCGTATAGGGTTTTCGAGGCTGTAAATCTTTACGGGACCAAAAACCTCCCCTAACAAATTCCTAGTCTTTCTCTGTTTAATCATCCTTTGCACACTGACTTCCTAAAAGTTCATTCTAAAACACAAATCAGATCATGTTGCCCCAGGCTATGAAACTTCTGTAGGCTCCCCTCACTTGGCAAATAAAAGCCTTGTTTGTCATCATTTCTCCTCCTGCTGGTGCCCCACTGAACTGATTTCTTCAGGCTCACCAAACTTGGTGTGTTCCCCAGGCATAGGCACATGCTCATCCCTGTCTCCACATCTTTGCTGAAGCTGTTTTCTCTGCTAAGGATGTAATTTCTCCCCAACTCTTACTATTTTTCTCACAATTTGTCAAGACCCATCTCAAATAACAATTTTTCTCTCAAAACTCCTACAACAAAATTAGTACCAACATTCTGGACTTCCTCAGTGCCATGTATCCCCTCTGTTATGATGGTCATCCGGTGGGAATTAAATTGTGATTTAAGCTTGTTTCTGTCTTGCCATAGAGGTTAAATGTGTATAAGTTCTGGGTTCCAATGCTGGTTCCACCTATTGGAGGCTACGTTTACTTGGGAAAGTAATCTATTTGATCCCTAGTTTCTTTCTTGATAAAATTGAAACTCTAAGCTTGTTTCTGGTGTGGCACTGTAGGATAAGCATTAAACTATTTAGCTCATGGTGGATAGTTCAAACCCACTCACCACTCCTCAGAAACCACATACAGTTTCTCTATGCATTGGAACCAGCTATAAGGTACTTAACAGCAACAACAGGCTTATTTCCATGTGTGGAATACAATACGTAAAAACAATGCAAGTGCTTACTATGGTACTGGTATGTGACAAGAACTAAATACATACATTTTATGTATTATTTTATTTATATTTAAATTCCCAGCCCTAGCACTATGCATGATTCACAGTTGTTGTTGTTAAGTACCGTTGAGTAAGCTCCAACTCATGTTGTTGTTGTTGTTGTTAGGTGCCATCGAGTCGGTACTGACTTATAGGGACCCTATGCACAACAGAACAAAACACTGCGCTGTACTGTGCCAACCTCTCAATCATTGCTACATTTGAATCCATTGCTGCTGCCACTGTGCCAATCCATATAGTTGGGGGTCTTCCTCATTTTCTCCAACCCTCCACTTTATCAAATATGATATCCTTCTCAAGGGACTGGTCCCTTCTGACAATATGTGCAATATATGAGAGATGAAGTCTGGCCATCCTGACTTCCAAGGGGCATTCTGGCTGTACTCATAGCGATCCTGTATAGAGTTTCTGAGGAGCAGCTGGTGAGTTTGAACTGCGGACCTTACAGCTCAAACCAACCTAGTAGTCCACTGCTTATCCTACAGTAACACACGAGGGCGTCCCCAATGAATATTTGTTGAATGAACAAACGTCTGAATGACTAGTTGAATGGTTGAGTGACTGATTAGATCAAGAAGATCTACCAGAGGTACAAGAGATCTCATGGAAACCATAATCTCATACAGAGTTTATTTTGCTTTCATTTTGTTTGTTTTTATCTTCAACTCATCATTTAAACCCGGACAGCAACTTGTACTTCATTTCAAAATGAGAATTGCTTTAAAAAGCTGAGTGAGGATTTTCTTTTCTCAAATCTAGAGCTGAATATTTTGTTTGTCAAATCCCAAAGTAGGGACTACCAAGATCTTATAACACTTCGTCTGCCTCCATCCCTAACTGGCAACTCATTGGTAGACTCAGTGATTAAAGAAGCATGGACCACTGGCACGTGCCGTAAGATCACACGCATTTGGTGCTATCAGGGTTCATCCAGATAGTCAGCTGAACACACACCAATTCCAGAGACCATCTAGAACCTGACTAGCATGTAAGAGAGAACAAAAGTATCCCTCTCTGGAGGCGTCATTCTTTCTTCTTCCAGTATGTATCATTGAGCCAGATCATCAAGATGATGAGATGAGATGTGATTGTATGTACAGTCATCCTAGGTCTCTTTCTCAGAATTTTCTCTACTAAAGGTGAAGGCAGACACGTGTCCTCATGTTTTCCTACATCCCTCTCTCCTATTGTTCTATCCTTGTATGGCACTGTAGGATAAGCACTAGACTGCAAGGCCAGTTTGAACTGCAAGGTCAGTGGTTCAAATTCAGCAGTCACTCCTCAGAAACCCTATACAGAATTGCTAGGATTGTAACCAACTCAATGGCACTTAAAATTATATTATGTTCTTTGAAAGCAAACTTTAATGCCTGCCTCTGTGCCTCAGGAATTCTTGCAATTGCAATTAACATTAAAAACAAACAGACAACCTCCAACCAACTAAATACTTTATAAATAAATTCACTCAATAAAAAAGTCATTTGGTAGGGGGAGCAATAACACTATTTCTCTGCAGCCACCCAAGCTCACCCCCATCCCTAGTCCTCTACCACCCACCCCTGGTATTGGCTTTGCCTGTAGGTTGGCTTCCTTCAAGATTTCAAGGTAACCACAAGCAACAATTGGGGCCACATGCTTCCTAATTCTTATCTGGAAGAGAGGGAGGGTATCACATAAACATCCATTCTAAGAGCTTAGCTTCTCTTTACTGAGGACTCAGAAGAGTTACCACAAATTCTTTGGCATGAGCCAGGGTTACCAAAATCAAATTGTTGCAAGGTGGAGATGAGGGATTACACTGATTGATTTACATCAGTCCTGATACATCTCCAGTTCTGGGGTAGAAGCGGTACCTCCCAAATTACAGTGCACAATGAGAGAAGAATGGATGGAAGAAGGAGGCCCAGCCACAGGATCAACCACGTTTCCAGTAGAGCTTTTCTCACACTCCCTCAATTCACATTGAATCTTATAACCTGTTATTTCTGATTTATTTTAACTATAAGAGTGATACATATATGTTCATTTCAGTTGAAGAGAAAAACAAAATGAACATCACAGAATAACCCCAAATTATCCATTAAAGATAAGAAACAAATATAAAGCTTTTGACACAGATGTTCTTGGTCTTTTTGCTGTGTCTTCTGTTGTGTTCTTTTTAAAAAAATTATGGAATGCTTCACAAGTTCGGGTGTTATCCTTGCTAATCTCCTTTGTTTTATTACAATTTGAGTATGAGTATATGAGCTCTCCAGTGTGGCACTGTGAGTTAATGCGCCAGACTGCAAAGCTGTTTGAACTGCAAGGTTGGAGGTTCAAGCTCACCAGCTGCTCCTCGGAAACCCTATGCAGGGTCGCTATGGGTTGGAAACAACTTGACCGCACTTCACAACAACAACAAATATGAGCTCTATATGATAAGCACTGCACTTTGAACCACAAAGTCCCCAAGTCAAGCTGTCAGCCGCTCCACAGGAAAAAGATGAGGCTTTCTGCTTCCAAAAAGATTTAAAGCCCCAGAGAAGCTATGCAGGGTCGCTATGAGTCAGAAGGACTCCACAGCACTTAACAGTAACAATATATGAGCTGCCACAGGGAGCACTTTGTTGTGTCTTTTTGTGCATGACTATTCACACTGGGTACCACCACCACAGGCTTGAAGGCACTCTGGTGGCACAATGGTTAAGTGGTCAACTGTTAACTAAAAGGTTGGTGGTTCAAACCTGCCAAGCTGTTCTGTGAGAGAAAATGTTGCAATCTGCTCCTATAAACATTGTGGTTGGTAAGGGCTATCAAGTCACGTCCTACTCATGGCAATCCTGTGTAGGGTTTCAGAGGAGTGGGCGGTAGGTTTGAACCTTTTTGTTAATAGGATCAGCACCATACCAGGACTCCTAGAAAAATTACAGTCTGTAATTTTTCAGGCAGTTCTGACCTCTCATATAGGGTCGCTGTGAGTCAGAATCAGCAACAGCTTTGTGATTTAACACAATGATCTACCACATTTCTGCAGGAGGTTGGAAATATTTGAGCAGCTTCATATTCCCATAGGTAGAGGAACGTTGTGGTGTGAAACAGGCTTTCCTAATTATTTAATGAGCACCTTTCCTCTGATAAGTTCCCAGATACTCATTTGTATGTTATCTTCCTAGAAGGGTGTGCTATTGTAAACTCCTCCCTACAATGCAATACTTACACTTGTACGCAATGTTGTTTTTCAACTTTGCTAATTTTGATAGGAAAAAAAGGAGGTCACCGGACTGCCCCTTTAATTTCCATAGTTCTGATTAATGTAGCGGAGATTTTATTCAAATGCCAATTAATCCTATATTTTCTCTTTTTAAAATCATAGATTTCCTCACTTTTATGAACAGTATGTTCATAGCCTCCCTCTTCTCTACAGAGAACTTAATGTTTTCCGTATAAATTTTAATTAATCTTTTGACATTTGTAGCATTTCCCCCATTTTTTCTACTTTGATTTATTGATGGTGATTTTTCACATATAAAAGGATTATATGTTTATGTTGTCACATATAACCATTTTCCCCCTTGGTAATTATACTGGTTGACAAATGAATGACAAAGCCATTCCTAATTCAAATATTTAATTTAAACTTTTAATTTATTTTTTTCTTTCATTCCTATGGTTTGCTTTTTTTTTACATTTAACTCCTATGTACTACAAGTGTACTCTGTTAACAAGGTCTTTATTTTAGCATTTCTCAGTGAATCCCAATGACAGGCCAGACCTGTCTTTTATGTATCAAGAAGTTGACTGACCCATTAAATTATGTGATTTGAAAAATCTCTTCTACTCAATGGGAAGTTTGAAGGAGAGAAGACAGCCTTAGAAATGAAGGGAAAACTGATTTATGATCCTTATTGTTAGCTTCCTTCTCCAGGACTCCATTTCCCCTGTTGTGAAAGAGGGAAATCTGACTAGGTTCTCTTTAACCTCCATTTCAGTTCCAGCTTTTGTGATTCCAGAAAACACTTTTTTTTAGTTTCCGTGCACATTCCTCTGGTGTCTTCTTTTCCTCACTCCATCTGGGATGCCTGGTCCATGGAAACAAGATTGAATGCATCCCCGTCTTCCACGTGTTTTTTACTGTGTTTGCCACAGCCAGCTTCTACAGCCTCTCCTGTTTAAAACCAATCCATCGGCAACCCTGCCAAGGGAAGCAGACATAACTTTTCTTAATACCAGGTGACCAGAGATTGGCTCAGGGGTGGAAGTTCCATCCAAGGTAGCTTATCTATTGACTAGCTAGTGCCCATGAGACTGTCCAGTGGGAGCAGTAGTGGCAGTAGTGATTATCTAAGCCAAACACACAGACACACTGTACAACTTGGACAGAAGTATAAAGAGACAATTATCCACTTGCTCTTGGACTGCCAGAAGAACAAACCAATTTGTATTGACAGAAGAATAGCCAGAATGCTCCCTGAAAGTCAGGATGGCCAGACTTCGCCTCTCTTACTTCAGACATATTGTGAGGAAGGGCCAGTCCCTGGAGAATGATATCATGTTTGGTAATGCGGAGGGTCAGAGAAAAAGAGGAAGGCCCCTAGTGAGACGGATAGGCACACTGGTGACAGTGATGGGCTCAAATGTAGCAATGATTGTGAAGCTGGTGCAAGACCAGGCAGTGTTTTGTTCTGTTGTGCATTGAGTTACTATGAGTTGGTACCGGTGCACTGGCACCAAATAACAACAATTTGGAAAGTGATTAGAGTATGTAGAAGCAAATGCCAGTGAGACCAGGAGATTAGAGGGTCCCAAGGGTTGCCATGGCTTAAAGGACAAGTAAGTTCTAGTTGTGATCTATCTATACCATATGTACAATAAACCTTTCTCCTCCTTAGATGACGAGTCCTTGGGTCGTGAAAGTGGTAAATGTGTCTTGGCTGCTAACTAAAAGGTTGAAGGGTCAAGTCACCTAGAGGTGCTTCCGTAGAAAGATCTGCCAGTTAAATTTCCAAGACTTTGCTCCATTAAAAACCTTACGGAGCCCAGTGCTACTCTGGCACACATGGCATGGTCATGAGTTGGAACTGACTCAAAGACAACTGTTTCGGGTTTTGTTTAGTTTTCTTTTTTCTTTAGATGGTCTCTGTTTCTTGTCAACAATAATGTAACACTCACTTTCCCTGTCTTATTCACATCTTTTCATCCGTGCCTCTGGGGAGGGGTCCAGCGTCCGCTGCATTCACTACCAGCCAGAGACAGCAAGCCATCTGGGGCAATGAGGACATAAGGGAGTTATGCTATTGAGAACGTAGACATGCAGTCCCACAATCCCATCTTTCATTCCCATTCAGGATCTTCCCGTTCATGAATACACACAGCACCTTCAGTGGATCCTAGAGAGGTCCTTAACCTAGCAGGATGCTCTTAATTGTGAAACGGTGCTCCTCACCTTCTCATGCCAGCCTTCCTGAGAACTGTTTTATAGAGAGACATTACCGGTTTGCCCAGGGCTGGCCTTAGGCAAAACTGGGAAGTGAAGTTTGCATATGGGTCCTGCCCACACCCCTCTGGGCCGCCCCTCCTACTGCCTGCCAGCTGCTCCCTGTCCTGGGTCTTCCTACTGACAGTGCACTTCCATTAAAAACGGACACTATCTGTATCCCCTCTCTTCTGAGTTCTGCTCTCTGCTAGAAAGATGCCAGTGGGGTTTCCCTCGCAGGAAAGGTCCTAATTTGTCTCAGGAATCTTCTAAAAGGCAGACCCTGAACTCCAAATATTGTCATGGTTGAAAGATCACTTTGAGCAATATGAATCATGTGGGTTTAAAGAATCCAGCATCATGCAAAGCCATGTTCGACACTTTTCTCCCAGGTTTCCCCACTTTCCATATAAATCTCTGTCTTTTCCTTTGGCCCCATATCTCTGGGCTATAATCCTGACCCCATCATCCTTCCTTGTCCCTCATCCTTTTTGCCCTCCCCCAGGCCAAGTCACCTCTCTGAAGTAGTCACACCCTGCCTTCACCTGCATGAGTAGTGCCCACCCTGCATTTCTTACTTATAGCAAGCTCCTGGAAATACCCTAACATTATAACAGACTGATGTCTCAGTCTCCTTACCTGTGAAATGGAAGTAATAGCACCTACTACAGAGTTTCTATGAAGGTTAAGTGACTTCATACATTTAAAAGACACGAACAGTGACCTGAACATAGCAGGTTCTGTGCTTTGAATCTTAGCGTGTATCTTAGCGAGTAGTAATAATACCAGCTGTATTCATAGTAGTGGTGGTAGTGATTTTAACACTGGGTTACATGATCTGGGCCGGACACATGAACTGTGCCGGGACCGCCAGGACCAGGTGGGGGCAGCAGAGAGCTGTCTGAGGGTCAGTCTGGGACAAGTTTGACCACCTGGGAGTCCAAGGTGGAATGCTGGGACCCAAGGCCAGCCACCCAGGGGGGTATGGGCATGTAGGAAACAAAGCCTGGAAAAATTGATTCCAGAGCCCCTCTCCATTCCTTCATCCACACTCTGACTTCCCTACCTCCTGTCTTACTGTGTTGTTGCCATGTGCCATCTTGTTGTTGTTGTTAAGTGCCATTGAGTCGGTTCTGACCCATAGCGATCCTCTTTCAAGGAATGGCTGGTAAGTTTGAACCATCGACCTTGCAGTTCAAACCAACTTTGCAGTCCAGCACATTAACCTGCAGCACCACACCAGGACTTCCTATGTACCATCTAGTTGACTCCTATGTTGTTGTTAAGTTGTTAATTGCCATCAAATTGGTTCTGACTCATAGTGACCCTTCATAGGGTTTCCATGGTTCACAGTCCAGTGTTGATCCTAATAGCGCCACACCATGAGTCCAGTTGACGTATAATCCAACAAAAGCAACCCTGTAGGACAGAATAGAATTTCCCCACAGTGCTTCCTGGGTAAGTCTTTACTGGAGTAAATCGCCAGTTCTTGTCTCCCACAGAGCCTCTGGTGGGTTCAAACTGTGAATCACTTTTTAAGTAGCCAAGCGCTTAAGCACTGTGCCACCAGGGTTCCTTTTCTCCTGTCTTACCGTCTCTAACTTCCTACCTACCCTTTCTTAGAATTAGATGCAATTTCAATGATGACATTCCCTTGATTAAGACTCCTCATTGCCCATGGGGAAAAGAGCATCTTTAGGCTAATATTCAAGGTCCTACAAGAGCTGACCACAGCATTCCTATATCTTGTCTTTCACTTCATTCCTCATCTTCCTCGTTGACTAAGTCAATCATTACCAAACAGACTTCTGGCTTTCTTGTATTTACTAAGCACATTTCCTTAACTTTTCTTCACATGTCAAAATCCTATTCTACTTTCCACATGTAGCTCTTTGCCATGAAGTTTATTACCCCAGCATTAGACTAAAAGTAGACACTTTTAGTCTTTCAAACTCTCTTTGAAACTCACCATATCCTCTACCTCTAACTTCCCAGTGGTATCTGTCACCACCAACACTAATGTAGAACGAAAAATGAGCTCTCAGAGTCTGTTTCACCTTCTATAAAAGGGTAGGGGGAAATCGTAGCTTCCTCACAGTCTGTTGAAGGATACTGTGAAATAATAAAGAAAAGTACATAGAATTAGACCTGGCACATAGGAGGTACCCCATAAATGTTCACAAGATCTCAGCTTTATTAATAGTACTGTTCTATCTTTGTCATCATTGTCATTCTTATCCTGGCTTTTCTTATAAAAGGGGCATTGTCCTTGAGTGGTTGAGGATTTGCAGGCTTAAGGCCTCAGCCTGCCCCGTAGACAAACTCGGGTTTACTAAAACATTAAAACCATACAATTGCTAAAGACCGCTTGTCTTGGCAAAAATATCAAGGCTAGATCATGGGGCTGAAGAGAAGCTCCTCCCACAGCTATGGGAGCCTCACTCCAAGACAGGAGGGTCCCCTGCAGAGGCAAAGTGAGAACAAATCAGAGACCCAACCAGACAGTAACAAGAAAAGCAACTTCGTGTTGTTATTTAGCAAGATAGTGATGTTTCCAATAAAAATTTCAACCTGGAAATTAAAATTTAAACAATGTAAGTGCCTCCGAGAATCGAGCAAGAGCAAGAAGTCCCTTAATAGTACTATGCACAGCTTTTATTTTTTAATGTAGAGAAGGAAAGGATTTGTCATTAAAGTTTAAAAATAATCAGAATCAAAATCCCTTTTGTTCCTGCGGGCTGGCAGAGCTGAGGGGGCTGATTGTGTGTGCTGAGTGGGTGTCCAGGAAACAGTAGTCGTTTGTGTGCGTGTGACAGGAGTGGAGTCCAAATCTAAATTTAAGCAAGTGTTGGCCTTCTTGGAACCCATAATTTTTGGATCAATTATCCCGGACTAAGTGTCTGTGTTTCTTGCGCGCTCCCTCTCTCTGCTGTATTTAATAATTACAACACTTGAGCCAATAATTTGCCGACCAGCTGCGGTGGCCTCACTGTCTGGTTCACTCATAATTTCTGGAACTTGATACAATCATGGCCTTTGAGCCAATTAGGGTAATATTTGGTGTGTTGGAAGTCAGCTCCCCACCCGCCCACCATCTCGCCCATGTAAGAAACAAGCAGTATGTATCTATTCTACAAGAGAAATTGGGTGTACTCAGATCTTATCAGCCTTACTGTCCACTCCGATCCTCTATGCAGCTTGGGAAAGAAAGGCAGACTGGTGTGAGAGTCACAAAGCTGAAAGTCAGAGGGCCCCAAACTGCCCCTGACCCAGCTGTGTGACCTTGGCTCGGTTGCCCACTGTCCATGAGTTTCAGTTTTCCTGTTTATAACATGTGGCAAGAGTGGATGAAAACAGCTGGGCTAGAGCCAGATTCCCTGAGTTCAAATCCTGACTTTCATTACTTTCTAGCTATGCAACATTTGGTGTATTATAGCAACTCTCTGAACCTTAACTTCTTTATCTTCAAGATGGGGTGATTATGATATTAACTTGTTGTAGCTGATGTGTTGTTGTGTACCATCGAGTTGGTTCTGACTCATAGAAACTCTAGAAGTGGCTGGTGAGTTTGAACCACTGATCTTGCAGTCAAGAGTTTATCCTACGGCGCCACACCAGGACTCCATCATATTAACTACCACATGTAGTTTATGAGGATTAAAGGACTTAATACAAGTAGAACAACATATACACTCCTAGAATTAAAACTCCATTCTTGTTAAGTGCTGTCGAGTCTGTTCTGACTCATAGTGACCCTTATAGGTTTCCAAGGAGCGGCTGGTGAGTTTGAACCACCTACCCTGCAGCTCAAACGCACCTTGTGGTCCAGTGCCTTATCCACAGCTTTTTGTCTGCTATGTCCATATGGTTAAGACACTTAAATGAGTGTCGATCATTTTTCTTGGATGAATGAATGAGTGAATGAAGGAAGGAAGGAAATGAATTTATATTTATTTGTTCATGATCCACTCCTAGCTTATATCCAAAAATAGATCAACTGTGGTTCACAATAAAGTCATGTTTACCACAGAGCTACCACAATGAAAGTAGGACATCAAAGACCAAGGACATCAAAGACCAAAATAAGGAAGAAGTAAGCAAAAGTGAGCCACCCTTTACTCAGCTGACTTCCTGGTTACCAAGGCTAACACAAGAAGCTGCCGAGAGTCCTTGCAACTATAAAAATCTAGGAGCATGCATTTTGGAGTTGTTGTTGTTGTGAAGTGCCGTTGAATTGGTTCTGACTCATAGCGACCTTGTATAGGATTTCTGAGGAGCAGCGTGGGTTTGAACTACCGATGTTGTGGTTCACAGTCCAGTGCTGCTCCTACAGCGCCACACCAGGAGTCTGCATTTTGGAGTAGGATTCAAAATTCCTAACTTGGTGTGACATTCAGCAACCCTCTTTACGGTATCCTGAGCCTCAGTTTTCCCATCTATGAAATAGAGACTAGACCAAGAGTCTTAGATTCTGTCCTTTTCTATAGTAGGTGACAACGGGGACAAAAATATAACAGAGATTTTATTTCTACCATTAAAGAGTTAATATCCTACCATTGTAGTGAGGTACACACAACATAACTCTCTAATCAAGCTAGAAAATGGTACTTAGCGCAGAATGCTACTAAAAGCTATTATTGTCGTGTGCTGTTGAGTCGATTCCAACTCATAGATGGAGTAGAACTGCCCCAGAGGGTTTCCTAAGTTGTAATATTATGGAAACAGAGCTCCAGGTTTTTTCTCTCCTGGAACCACAAGCGAATTTGAACTGCTGACCTTTCGGGTAGCAGCTAAGCATTTAGCCTATGTGCCACCAGGGTCCTTTACCAAAGGCTGAAAAAAGCAGTAAATAAATAAAAATATAACTGATTGGGAGAATTTGAGAATAGCTTTATAGAAAAACCCTTGTTTGCAACATTCCATGAAGAATATTTTTTAAATCCCAAGGAAGGAATTCCTGACAAATAGGAAGGTGGTAGCAAAGGCAGGAGGGAATAAAGTTGTAGCAGGTCCAATAAAGCTAACATGCTGTGAGTTGGGCAGAGATAGGTGATGACGTATGTAGTTACCTCCCCACCCTCGTCTATGGCAGACCTCACTAATCAATCACAGAGCTTGCCCCTGCTGAGTCAACATATGTCCTCAGAATCCTTCTCAACACAGTATTACATGCAGCCACTCTTCAAGTTAAGTAATCAGAGTTGGCACATAGAATGAAACCTATTTGCCATTTTGATTTAAAGTGCATATAAATCAGTAGTAGAAAAGAAGCTTGGACCAAAAATGCAGAGGGTCCTGAATACCAAGACCAAGAATATCCTGTATAATTAAAACATTTCTTGCTGTTCTGCAATCAGCTGCTCTTTACATTGGTATGAAAACCATGGAGTCTGTGAACAACACATAGCCCCATAATACATGTACGCTGAGCTCACAGGAACCGAACCATCCCTGTCGGAGCTTTCCACCATTCATCTAGGACGTAAGCCATCTCTCCCGTCACACAGTGGTTGGCTTGTGCGTAAACAAGGCAGCAACTGTAACAGTTTTCTCACATCACACTGCGGGAAGGGAAACAGGGCTGGGGGCCTATGCCAAAGTTTTCAAAAAAGGCTGCCCTAAAAAAGTAAATGCGGCCTCTGTACATTCTTCAAGCAGTGCTAGTTATCATCTCTGTGGTACCCGGGCCCGCGCAAATATCCCATTACGATCCAATGGCTGTTCTTGATGAATGCGTCCCTGTGATGGTTCTATTTAGCTGTACTTCAGGAAAAGGAAAATCTATCGAAGGGACGTGCAATAGAATTCCATGAGCTAATGTCTAGTGGGGAAAGAAAGAGGCATCTGAAGGCTGATGGGAAGTGAATCATATTGTTTCTTCACTCCAAATGTAACTCTATCCTCCTTCCCTCCTCCCAGGAGCCTCCATTTTCAGCCCCAGAAGGCAGAGATTCTGGCAGCAGGAAGTCACGGAAACCAAGGCTATGGGGAGGCTAAGACCTCAGCTCCAGGCCCCTTTTTCCTGGGGGTAAGTACCAGCATGTGTTTATGCCTACACGTGGCTCACCTAAACACTTGTAACATCATAGAAGGATACATTAAAAAAAAAAAAAAAAAGGATGGGCACATATTAAGTAGACCAGATAAGGGAAATATAAATGGCAGAATTAGAAAATAAAATTAGAGTAAGGCAAGCTACTTAATCTTTCTGACCCTCAGGTTCGACATCATAAAAGTAAGAGGGATAGATAGAGGAGTCCTGGTGTGGAGCTATGGGTTAATATGCGGGACTGTGAGGTCGGTTTGAACCGCAGGGTGGGCGGTTCAAGCTCACCAGCCGCTCCTCAGAAACTATACAGGGTCGCTATGGGTCAGAATCGACTCAGCAGCACTTAGCAACAACGACAACAAATACCATCTTTAGATAATTGTTGTGAGGACAAAGCAAGGTATTTCAAAGAAAAGGTAAAACGGGTCGAAATCGTAGACTATGGAAGGGCGATCAGGAGACACAGGACTGATCCAGTCCTGAACTCAGTGTTCCCTAAAGACCCTTCCAGTGTGGAACGAGTCTATTCTATCAAATACGTGGGTCTGGCAGTGAAAAGGAGCAGGAGAGAGGACAAGGAAAACAATGGCTTAAATCGAGTCACTAACTGTAGAATTGCTATAAATTATATGACATTTTTGACTCTCATAACTTTATCAGGGACCATTCTTAATCTAGAAAACATCATGTGAGTATCTCTTTTGTGCCTCGTCCAGGGAAGAAACAACCTAGTGCCTGTTTGGGCCATGCCCAGCTGGTATTATCATGCAAGATTACACATTAATATTAGCCAGAGTCCAATGAAAGATGTGAATAAAGGGGTACAAAGACAAGAGAGAAAAGAGCCTGTCCTTGAGGTAATGGAAGATTTCTTGAAAGAAGAAGAAATTGAGTGAGGCCCTGAGAAGATGATTTCTACAGTAGTATGTCAGGGTTTCAGGTAGAAGAGATCAGGACGACAAGAGAGAAAAACTGACATGAACATGAAATTTGTGAAAAGAGTATACATATATCGGATTAGGATGGGTTCGCCATCAGTTGCCTTTTCTTTGAGTAACAACACCTCAATTCACCTTTAGGTAGTGTCCACGCCCCAACTCTCAGTCCACATAGTGCCCCCTGCCCAATTTGTTAGTTCACATGCTTTGACTAGGACTCATTCTATTCATTTCATTCCATGGGAAAATCTTGGTGGCACTATGGACCAGGTTTGGGACTACTAACTGCAAGATCAGCAGTTCAAATCCACCAGCTATTCTATGGGAGAAAGACAAAGCTGTCTTCTCGCATAAAGATTTATAGTTTCAGAAACCCTATACAGGATCACTATGAATCTATGAATCAGAATCAACTTGATGACTGTGGGTGTATTGTGTGTTTATTTGAAGTGTGGAGGAGAGGGATTTGTTATAGTAATTGGTTCAAGCACGGGAATGCAACTTGAACAACTCATACTGAATATTTTGATGAATCCACTCTAAAAGAGAAGTTCTTCCTACTGAACTCGTTGAATTGAAGGAATGTTAGCCAGGAGGTGTTAATGATCATATTGTCATGACAGGTATCATTCTGAAAAGGAAGTCAACACAATCAAAATCCACAGAGTAACCAGATCAAATCTTTCCTAAAACCATAGCACCCTATGTTTTGTAAGTCAAAATATTCCTTTTTATTCTGAAGTCTATTTGAGTTGAGTTTCAACCACTAGCATTTGAAAAGATCATGCATAATAGAGGAATCCTAGTCCAGGTGATGCATGTGGAAGCCCGACAATGAATGCGGAAAACCGAAGAAAATAATCAATGCCTTTAAATGATACTGGTGAGAAATATTGAATATACTATGGACTGCCAGAAGAACCAACAAATCTGTCTCAGATAAAGTACAACCAGAATATTCCTTTGAAGATGGCAAGACTTTGTCTCACATACTTTGGGCATGTTATCAGGAGGAATCAGTCCTGGAGATAAGCATCATGCTTAGTAAAGTATCAGGTCAACCAAACAAGACACATTCAACATGATGGATTGACATAGTGGCTGAGACAATGCACTCAAACAGAGCAATGATTATGAGGATGGTGCTGCACTGGGCAATGTTCTGTTCTGTTGTGCATAGGATTGCTAAGAGTAGAAACCAACTCCAAAGTACCTAACAACAACAGTACAGATGAGACATAGACATTAGCCATGACTGGCAGAACTGTCACTGGAGTCATCAAAGGAATGATTTCAGGGTGAAACTGAAGCTGTCTAAAACCATCCAAGCAACACCTGGGATGATAAAATGAAGCATGAACCTTGGATTAGAGTAGAAGTTTTGTAAAATGGAGATACCGATTTATTGTACTTAGAAAAATACTTTTTTATTGAAGTGAGAGAAGCTGAGCTGGTGCAAAGATAAGGAAATGAAAGGTGATTCTTCCAGTACTGTTTGCATTCACTTTGTTTCTTGGCCTGGCCTCCTCCATACCAGGTTCTCCCAACAGGTCCTTGAAGGTGCTGCCCTATGGCTGTGGTGGCCATGGAGTACAGCAAAGAGCACAGACTTCATTAGACTTACTCAAGTTCAGTAAAGAACAAACTTCACACACCCGCTTAGACTCAGAGCCAAGAGCTAGTTAATTCTCATTGTATTTATTAACTCAATGGCAAATTGCTTCATCTCTCTGAGCTCAGCTCCTTCCTCAGTGAAATGTGAAGAGTGATGCCCACCATTACTTTCTTGATCACATCAGTAGTCTCAACCTATTTTCATCTCAACCTATTTTCACTGTAACCTTGAGGTTACAATGACCTTTTTTAAAAAAGACAATTCACATTATGTCACCAACTCGCCATAAAACCTTCCCTGACTCTGGTCATCATTAGGATTAGGATTCACATCCATACAATGGTGTTAAGTCTCTCTATCCTCTCAAATGAAACCCTGCCCTGCCTTCCTAGCTACTCTCCTTGTTTGGCTTAGTTTCATGAAGAAGTAGTTAATCATGTGAAAATTTTAAGTTTATTGAGCATAGATAATGTGCAAGTCACAGTTCTAAGTACTTTACCTGAAAAAACTAATTTAATTCTTATGATAACCCTATGAAGTAGGTACTATGTATCTACAACAAGAAATTATTAATTAAAATCTATAGAGGAGACAACTGAGACAGAGAGAATTTAAATGAGTTGTACAAAACCAAACAGAAAGGAAGCATTACAGCCGGGTTGCAAACAATGGTGTCAGTGTACAGAAACTACACATTTAATCTTGCAGTTCAAAGTGACTTTGCAGTTCAGTGCATTAACTCACAGTGCCACCCCAGGATTAACCAGCACTGCTGACACCTTGACTTTCTTTTTCTCTTTCTCTCCCTTTCTTCCTTTCTCTCTCCCTTTCTTCCTTTCTTTCTCTCTTTCTCTCTCTCTCTTTCTCTCTTTCCTTCTCTCTTTCTCTCTTTCTGTCTCTCTCTCTCTTTCTCAAGCTTTTATTGAATTGAGTGAGTGAAAATTTCCAGGACTGAAAGGTTGCTTTGAACCATGAGGTCGGTGGTCCAAACTCACCAGGTGCTCCTCAGAAACCCTAAACAGGGTTGCTATGGGTCGGGACCGACTTAATGGCACTTAACAATATTAACAACAAAATTATATGCCACTGCCTCTGCCACCATCTCTGGTGATACTTTAACTTCAGCCGAGTGAAATTTCAGGCCTCCAGAAATATAAAAGAATAGATTAAGTCACCAAATGAAGCCTGGTGGTGCTGTGGAGTAAGAATTGAGCTTATTGGGGATTCAAATTCACCAGCTACCCTACAGTAGAAACATGAGGTTGCCTACTGCCATAAAGATTGACAGTCTCAGAAACCCTACACAGAGTCGCTATGAGTCACAATTGACTCAATGACCGTGGATAAGTCACCGAAGGTTTTAGTGATTTGTTACAGCAGCAATAGAAAATGAATCCAGGGGCACTTTTTCTACCATGGATTTTCTTCTCCATGCTCTTTGACACCCTTAACAATCACTTATCCTTTAGCTCTTAGTTTTAATTTCACCTCCCCAAGGCAGCCTCCTTTGGCATCTCAGTCTTAGATTTTTCCCCTTTACATCCTCCTAGAGCACCCAAGAATTATTCTCCTTCTTAAGACTCACAGCATTTGCAGCCCACTGTTAATGATTCTTGCTTATTTGACTCAATCAAATAAGGGTCAGGGTATGGGATATGCCTGTTTTGTGGTTCATCATATCCTAAGATCCACCACTAGTCTGTCCATTTGTCATATTGTGGTGGGCTGTGTTGCTGTGATTCTGCAATCTATACCATGGGTATTTAAAATACCAGCAGAGTCACCCATGGAGGACAGATTTTAGCTGAGCTTAAAGATGAAGACAGACTAGGAAGGAGAGATGGACTACTTCTGAATATTTAGTCACTGAAAACCTTATGAAAAGCAGTAGAACAATGTCAGCTCCAGAATACTGACTATTGAAACACAATGAAGAGCACCAGAATATTGTCAGATATAGTTCTGTAAGATGATCCCCGCTCCTCTCAGGTTGCAAGGCACGCAGAATAGGAGTGGGAAAGACATGCCTCCTCAAAGTTGTGTTGACCATGGTGAACCAAATGGAGTAAAGTCTTTGAGACCTGAACTTCCTAATGGAGCACAACTCAAAATGAAGATAAACAGGTGTCAAAATCCATTAATAATCAGAACATGGAATGTACAAGGTATGAATCTTGGAAAATTGGAAATTGTAAAAAATAAATAGAATGCATCAACATCAATGTCCTAGGCATTACTGAGATGAAATGGACCGATACTGACCATTTTGAATCTGACAACCACATGGTTTACTATGCCAGGAATGACAAATTGAAGAGGAATGACGGCATATTCATCATACAAAACAAACAAAAAACATATTGAAATCTGTCTGAAAGTACAACACTGTCTGTGATAGAAAAAATATCCATATACCTACAAGGAAGACTAGTAAATACTACTTTTATTCAAATTTATGCACTAACCTTTAAAGCCAGTGATGATGAAACTGAAGAATTTTACCAACAACCTCTTCCATCTAAAATTGATCAAACATGCAATCAAGATTTAGTGATAATTACTGTTGAATGGAATGCAAATGTTGGAAACAAGGAGGAAGGATCAAGAGTTGGAAATTATGACCTTGGTGATAGAAATGATGCCGGGGATCTCAAGATAGAATTTTTCAAGACCAATCATTTCTTCACTGTAAATACCTTTTTTTTTTAGTGTTTTATAGTGAATTTTATGATAGTTTACATGAGAGAACTTTAGTTTTACATTCATTCTATCGTATATTGTTTCATTGCCATGGTTCCAATCCCCTCATCAACCCACCAAAGGGTATACCCTACAAACCCCCCACCTACGCTCCCCCCCTTCCGGCTTCAGCACACAGTCCCTTTCCCTCTCTAGATCCAAAGTCCCCAGCTGCTTCATCACTCCACGTCATCCTCTCTGCCTCTATCTCAGGCCTCGCTGCTTCTCTGGGTAGGGTCCCGCTCTCGCCTCTTCTCCGTTGATGGTCCTAGAGACCTCCGCTCCTAGACTGGACAGTTAATCACTCCCTTCCTTGCTATAAAATGTCTACCTTTACATTTCCAACCTTCACAATCAGTCCTGATAACAATTATTCACTACTGTATCACAAGTGACCCATCTGCCTATCATTTCATCAGCTCCACCTAGACAGATT
>NW_006408601.1:5761587-5779309 GCF_000296735.1 Chrysochloris asiatica
TATTGGTTCTTGCCTGGGTTTTGGTGTTTTATAAAGTGTGATTGCAGCTTGGCTATTTGGCAGCAGTTGCTGATTCTTCTCGTGTAATATAGGGAGACAAAGAGTCCTCCAAAAGCAAAAGGGAGGCTACGTAACAGCCAAACAACATCGTCGGGTAAAAAACAAAAACAAAATAAAAAACAAGAACAAAAACAAAAATGAGAGATAGAGGAAAAAGAAAAAAAAAGAAGAAGAAGAAGAAGAAAATAACTCAGCACCAACAAAAACAAGACTGAGTACAGCAGTCTCTAATAGCAGAAAAGGGAGAGGCGGGAGGGAAGAAAAAGAGGGGGGAAAAAAAAGAAAAAGAAAAAGAAAAAAAAAAATCTGTAGCTTAATATAAGTATGTCTTTAATGTCCTAAGTTCCTGGCTTCAAAGCCGTCTGAGAGGTTTTTCCTTTAAACTCTCTTTCAGTCTTCTGCCCTCCTCTCCTTGTTGTTGTTAAGTGCTGTCAAGTCAATTCTGACCCATAGCAACCCTGTATAGGGTTTCCGGGGAGCAGCTGGTGAGCTTGAACTACTGACCCTGCAGATCAAAAGGCTTCACAGTCTGGTACATTAATCCACAGCACCACACCAGGACTCCTCTCCTACCCGTGATAAAAACAGGCCCAAAAGGGGACAGATCAGCGCTTCAGCTTGGGCTGAGGTGAGGGGTGGCCACTTGGCTCAGGCACTCCCACTATTCACAAGAATGGAGGTGGGCAAACAGTGAGCGCACCAATTACCCGACATCAAAGAAAAAAATAAAATCAGAACAACGCAAAACTGACAAAGTCCACTGCTCACCTTTTTCCCAAGATTCCCAAGGCGTTTTCCCATGGCATCCGTCTTGCCACCTGGTCTCTCCCAGGATGTGGGCTCAGGCCTCCAAGCTCAGCCCGGCAGATTCAAAAGTACGTGATCTTTCACTTCAGCTCCAAACTCCACAAGCTATAAGCCTTCAAACCTTTAAAACATTCTTATCTCTGTGGGTCTGAGCCTTGGAGCTCTGTCCTGGTTCTTTTTTGCCCAGTAACTCCACATTATTGCTGACGGCAACCTTCACTACACCTCCACCTTAGCCACCATCAAGCCGCAAATACCTTTTTTAAACAACACATATGAACAAAGAGCTTTGATGCGTAGTGGTTTCAAATAAGGCTGCTAACCTTAAGGTCGGCAGTTCGAAACTACCAGCTGTTCCATGGGAGAAAGATGAGGCTCTCTGTTCCCGTAAAGATTTACAGCCTTGGAAACCCTGTACAGGGTAACTATGAGTCGGAACCAACTCCATGGTAATTAACAACAACAACAATACATATGAACCACACCAGATGAAATACATAGAAATCAAAATGACCACATCTGTGGAAAGAGATGGTGGAAAACCTCTATATAATCATCCAAAGGCCAGGGGCAGACTGGAAAAGACCACCAATTGCTCATATGCAAATTCAGACTGAAGCTGAAGAAAATGAAAACAAGTCCACATGAGCCAAAATGTGGACCTGAATTTAGGGATCATCTGAAAAACAGATTTGATGCATTAGACACACAAGACTAAAGACCAGAAGAGTTATGGGATGACTTAAGAACACCACACAGAAAGAAAGTAAAAGGTCATTGAGAAGACAAGAGGGAAGGAAAAGACCAAAATGGATGTCTGAAGAGACTCTGAAACTTGCTCTTCAGCATAGAGGTGCTAAAGCAATGGAAGAAACGAGTAGGTAAAGAGTGAGCAGAAAATTTCAAAAGGCAGCTTGACAGAGTATAGTCAAATATTATAACAAAAGGTGCAAAGACCTGGAGTTAGAAAACCAAAAGGGAAAAACATTCTCAGCATTTCTCAAGCTGAAGGAACTGAAGAAAAAAATTGAAACTTGGACTTGTGGTATTGAAGGAATCTATAGGCAAAATATTGAATGATGCAGAAAGCATCAAAAGAAGATGGAAGGAATACACAGAGTCACTATACCAAAAATAAATGGTTGATGCTCAACTATTTTAAGAGGTAGCATATGATCAAGAGCCAATGATACTGAAGGAAGTCCAAGGTGCATTGAAGGCATTAGCATCTTAAGAGCAAGGCAACACAAATTGATGGAATACAAATTGAAATCTTTTAACAAACTGATGCAGCACTGGAGGCATTCACTCATCTATGCCAAGAAATTTGGAAGACAATTACCTGGCCAACTGACTGGAAGAGATCTATATTTATGTTTATTCCAAAGAGAGGAGACCCAACAGAATGCAAAAATCATTGGATAATATCATTACTATCACATGCAAGTAAAATTTTGCTAAAAATAATACAAAAATGATGGCAACCATACATTGACAGAGAACTTCAAAAGAGTCAAGCCAGATTTAGAAGAGGAGGTGGAACAAGGGATACCATTCCTGATGTCAGATGGATCTTGGCTGAAGATATTTTGGTGAACGATGCTTACCTGTGCTTTACTGACTATGCCAAGGCTTTTGATTGTGTGAATCATGACAAGTTATGGACAGTAGTGTGGAAAATGAGTATTCCAGAACATGTAACTGTGCTCATGAGGAACCTGTACACAGATCAAGAGGCAGTTGTTTGAACAGACCAAGAGAACACCAAATGGTTTAACATTAGGAAAGGTGTGTTCCAGGGTTGTATTCTTTCACCATACTTATTCCATCTGTCTGCTGAGCAGATAATACATGAAACTGGATTATATGAAGTAAAATGTGGCATCAGGATTGGAGGAAGATTCATTAACAACCTGCAATATGCAGATGATAAAGCTTTGCTTGCTGAAAGTGAAGAGGAATTAAAATGCTTACTGATGAAGATCAAAGACCATAGCCTTTGGTATTTGTTGCACTTCAATGTATAGAAAACAAAAATTCTCACCATTGGACCAATAAACAACATCTAAATAAATCAACCATTGGACCAATAAACAACATCTATATAAATTACAAGGTTGTGTTCTTTCACCATACTTATTCAACCTGTATGCTGAGCAAATAATACGAGAAGCTGGGTTCTATGAAGGAAAACGTGGCATCAGGATTGGAGGAAGACTCATTAACAACCTGCAATATGCAGATGATACAACCTTGCTTGCTGAAAGTGAAGAGGACTTGAAACATTTACTGATGAAGATCAAAGAGCACAGTCTTCAGTATGGATTGCATCTCAATGTCATGAAAACAAAAATCCTCACCACTGGACCAATAAACAACATTCTTATCAATGGAGAAAAGATTGAAGTTGTCAAGGACTTCATTCTTCTTGGAGCAACTATCAACATTCGCGGAAGCAGCAGTCAAGAGACCAGATGACATATTGCATTAGGCAAATCTGCTGCACAGGAACTTTTTTAAGTGTTGAAGAGCAAAGATGTCAGCTTGAGGACTAAGGTGCGCCTGACCCTAGCCATGGTATTTTCAATAATCTCATATGGATGCGAAAGCTGGGCAGTGAATAAGGAAGATCGTAGAAGAATTGATGCCTTTGAATTGTGGTGTTGGAGGAGAATACTAAAAGTGCCATGGACAGCCAAAAGAACCAATAGATCTATTTTGGAAGAAGTGCAACCAGGGTGCTCCTTGGAGGCCAAGATGTCTAAACTTCGTCTCTCATACTTTGGGCATATTGTCAGAAGGGAACAGTCGCTGGAGAAGGATATTATGCTTGGTAAGATGGAGGGTCGGAGAAAAAGAGGAAGACCCCCAACAAGATGGATCAGCCAGGTGGCATTATTGATGGTGTCAAGTGTGGCAGCGGTAGTGAGGTTGGCCCAGGATCAGACATTGTTTCGTTCTGCTGTGCATGGGGTCGCTATGAGTCGGTTCTGACTCAATGGCACCTGACAACAACAACAACAAAATAAATGAAGAAAAGATTGAAGTTGCCAAAGACTTTATTTTGCTAGGATCAACCATAAATAATCATGGGACCAGTAGTCAAGAAATCAAACGACGTATTGCCTTAGGCAACTTTGCTACACAAGACCTCTTTAAAGTGTTCAAGATCAAAGATGTCAGTTTGAGGACTAAAGTGTACCTAACTCAAGCCATGGTATTTTCAATAACCTCATATTCATGAGAAAGTTGGACAGTGAATAAGGAAGACAGTAGAATTGTTGCATTTGAGTTATGGTGTTCGAGAAGAATATTAAAAGTACCACGGACTGGCAAAATAATGAACAAATCTATGTTGGAAGAAGTACAGCCAGAGTACTCCCTGGAAGCCAGGACAGCCAGACTTCGTCTCTCATACTTTGGACATGTTATCAGTAGGGACCAGTCCCTGAACAATAATATCGTGTTTGGTAAAGTGGAGAGTCAGAGAAGAAGAGGAAGACCCCCAACTAGATGGATTGGCACAGTGGCAGCAGTAACGGGCTCAAATGTATTAAAGATTGTGAGGTTGGCCCAGGACTGGGCAATGTTTCATCCTGTTGTGCAAAGGGTCACTATTTAATCATTACTGACTCGATGACCTAGCAACAACAGCAACATATCATAAGATTATCATAAGGGCTCAAAATGTTTGCTGAATTAGATGGATGGATAGGTGAATAGGTAGATAGATAAATACAGTTGCACATAGAACTACTGGATGCTTTCAAGAGATACTTGTTACAAGACCTGTCCTTCAGTGCTCAATAAGTTATTGCTTTAAGAGCTGGTACTCTATGGTGTGTCTTTCAAACGGAAGTATACAATCTAAGGTCCCTGGAGATACGTCCTGGGAGGAGTGTTCTCTGATTTCTCCTTTTTCCTAATACTCTAAATACTGATCCTCTTCCCTGAAAAATCTGCCAGTCATCCAGTCTTGATGGCCATACTGAGCATATGAGAAACCAGGACAGTCCGAGAAGATAAGTAAATATGGAGGAATCAGCAAAGCTTCCTTTTGTTCTATGATGGAGCTTCAAAAATCCCATGGAATAATTCCACTATCTTTTCATTGAAATTTTTCATGAACTTTTTGAATTAGTAAATGAATGACTAAATGGTTTGCGTGAATGAAGACTCATCCCTGGAGAATGGAAATAGACCAGCCTCTTCTAGAGAAGGGTGCATATGTGAGCAACTGGGCTCTACTAGGCCAGGAAGAAGAGTAACTGGACATTGGGGAGATGACCAATAGTGTCTGCTACATCAAGCTTGTCTAGGTGCTATTATTACAAAGGCACTGAACAAGTTTTGGTAAGCTCAGCATAACCTTCTCTGTTCTATTTAAGCAAAGCAGCCAGCAGGAGGGTGTGTTTACTATGTAGCTGGGACTTGGTCAGGGGGGTAGCACAGGTTCCTGTTATCCATGTCCACCTCAGGGCTAAGGACTAAATTGTGATTTCCAGGGGCAGCAGGAACTTGGGGCTGGACTCCATTTGTTATCGCCCCTGGTGACAGGCCGGTCCCCAGTGATGTCAACTGAGCATCTACAGGCACTTCTGCCAGAAGCCTGGCTGGAAATGACATCAGCTACCAGCAAAGTGACTTGGGCACCCAGCAGACACGTCCCGCTGATCCTCTGTCTGGAGATCATCTCCCTGCCTACCTGGAAGTCTTCTAGCTGGCACTTTGGCAAACAAAGAGGCATTTGAGAGGGAATTAGGTTGACTTTAAAAGATAGCCTCAAAGTGTTTCCTAACACATCAGCGCTTACATTGAATTATAGGTGCTAATAAAGCTGTCAGAGTCTTGGCATGAGGACCAAACTCAAGCTGAAGGATCCCTGAGAAATGACAAGAATTCAGCTGGGCCTGGAAAATTGGTCCCTGGCTCAGCTGGAGGCTCATACTCCATTACAAGGCCAAGAACCAGCTGGGATTGCTTATGGTAACTGCTTTGCTGATTGGCTCAAAGGGTTTGCTGTAAACTTATGAGGGAGTTTCAGAAAGTTCATGAAAACTTTGAATTAAAAGATAGTGGAATTAGTCCACAGAATTTTTGAAGCTCCCTCACAGAGCAGACTAAACAAGCCTCATGAGGATATGAAGAAAGAAATTGCAGTCAGAGGAAACAGAACATGCAAAGACTCCAGGGTAGGAATGAATCTGGAATGTTAAGGACCAGCCAGAAAACCAGTGTGGCTGGAGTGATGTGGGCAGAGGTCAGCCCATAAGGAACCTTATAGGCCACCGGTAGGATGTTACATTTTGTTCTAAATATGATTTTCAAAAAAAAATCCTTGAGGCTTTTCAGTCAGAGAAAGAATGGATCTGAGTTACCTTTCCAGGGGGCATATACCCCTGTTATTGTACAAAAAGCTGGGCAACAGGGGTAACAAGTGACCAGTGGGAACTGAATCAGAGTTGTAGTAGAGTCAATGGTGAGAATGATTGTATTTGGGAAATATTTTGAAGGTAGAGACAAAGGGATTTGCTGATGTGTTTGGAATGGCAAATGAGAAAATGTATCAAGGAAACTCCAATATTTTAGGCCAGCATAAGTGAATAAATAAATGTATCATTAATTTAAGATGAAGAATACTGGGAGCAGCGCTTGTGGGTAGAAACATCCAGAGTTTGGGTTGAGTTGTGTTCGTTGGAGATGCTTATTAGTGGAGGTGTTAATGATGCCACAAATAGATAAGGGAGTGTGGACATCAGGAGAAAGGTCAGCCCTCTATTTCCCTGACCAGGAAACGGTTTAGACTTCATCGTGGATTGAAATGCTGGTGGATGAGACTGTTTCAAGGAGCCTTTGGGCAAGCTCTCCACATTTGTAATGAAGTGAAGGTTGAATGTGTAAAAGGATGGTTCAATGTGCCTTGTAGGTCATATTCATCAATGAAAGTCACTCAGATCCTTTAGGTAACAAAAATGGGAGTTAGTAGATCTAGGGGCTAGCCCTGATATTTTTAGTAACTACTTATAAGCCTGGACAGGGGCATACCTTCTCTGAGTCTCAGTTCCCCCATGTGCACATTGAAGAAATTCAACTAAATATTATCTGTGGGTCCAACTGGCTTTGATATTCTATAAAGTTATAATAAAAAGGGTTTTGGAACCATACACTCTAAGATAAATGTTGACTTTGCCCTACTTGATGTGTGACCTCAACAGATTAGAACATTCCTCTGTGTTGTAGTTTCCTCATCTTGGAGTGGTGATTTATGGTCCACTCTAACACTAATTTCCATTAAGTCACAGTATAGTTGCCTGGTTACTAATTTTGGTGAAAACCTCCAGAACAGCAAAATTTAAGAAGAAGAAAACAACAACTTGATATAAATACATACACACAGAGAGAGAGTCTAGGAAGAAAGAGCATGCTTTTCCTTCCACAAAAACTGTGTCTTCACTCCATCTGAGTATTGAATACAGCCAGATGGAGACCAAGCTTTCCTTGATGTCAATAATGTTGTCTTTGGGGCGCTTGGCCGCCCTTCACACCTCATCCCAGGAGATAACAGTAGAAACCCAAAGCTTGGTCTGCTGAGTCACTCCTATGTGTTTGTTCATTGCAGGGCTGTTGGGATGAGTAAAAGATATTAAGATTACGTACGAAGTGCTGGCGTAAAATGAGTGTTCAGAGTATCTTGTCCCTTAGACTTCCATGCCCCACAGATACAAACTAACTCAAATGAGCAACACAGTGGTAGAGTACAGACACTTTTTGGAGTTCCTGGTGTGGCTCTGTTGGATAAGCACTGGACCGCCAGGTTGGTTTGAACTGCAAGGTCACTGGTGCACATTCACCAGCTGCTCCTCAGAAACCCTATACAGGATTCTTATGAGTCAGAACCAACCTGACAGCACTTAACAACAACAGACAGTTTTAGATCTCAGACTTTTAAGGTACAGCACAGTAGGGATTCATGCATTGTTCTTTTCATTTATTTAAAAGGTCTGAAAATGATCAATTTTTTAAAGTAAATTAAAAATAAATGAAAGACTTAATGGAAATACTTTTTGTTTTACCAATGTTAAGTTCAGCTGTTGTTCTGTGCTGTTGAGTTGTTTCCAACTCATAGATACCCTATATAGGCCTTCCAGAGCTACTGGTGGGTTTGAACTGCCAACCTTACTGATTAGCAGTTATCAGTCCAGTGCTTATCCTACAGCACCACACCCGGGCTCAAAATTCTACTAGTCTACCTGAAATTAATTTGGTTGAAAATCAAGTTTGTTTTGTTAGCATTATCTAATCAAGACTACATTTGAAGTCTGATTAATAGAATACACGTCTATTATGACTTATCAGTGCTTTATGTCTTAAAGACCTGATCTTCTAGAACATGGGAGGAGGGCATGAAGAGGAAGGAACAAAAAGAGTCTTCAGCAGTAGAAAGGTTGGGATTCAGGAGTTCAAAATAATTGCCTTCAGAGAGGCACAAAAGTTTTGATAAGGGCTCTGTAGGTGATTATACTCCTTTTGGTGTCTGGGCCTTAAGAATAGCTGAATTTTGTTGGAGTTCCTGGAAGCACAGATAAAGGGGAAAAGGAGCAGAGACACTGTACTTACAGTGACTAATATCATTTCCAGTTAACTGGCTCTTGGCAGATAATCTACAGCTGTTCAAATGACCACATTAGGGACCAGGATGTCAACAAGACAAATACTAGCAGCAACCTCCTTAAGATTCCTGTAGATTCTATGGGCTAAAGATTCCTTAACTCTTTTCCCAAGCTTTTCAAAGAGTGGGAATTTTAGGCCATAGCATGTGGCAACATAAAGAGTAAATCTGGGGAAGATGGACTCTACTAGTTGATATAGATAGGCTTGGTGTAGTAACCAGAACCTCAGAGCTCCCTCTCTCTCCCTATCTTTCACTTTGTAGGTTGTCCTCATCAGTTGCTATAGCAGATGGTCTCTCTCCAGGTGGCTACAGGCTTAAATTCAACCAGTGATCAATTTTGAATGAAAGAGAGATTTTGTATCTCTCAATCATCAAGTATAAAATTCCAAGGAAGGGCTTTGATTGGCCTGGACTGGATCAGGTGTCCATTTATCATTGCGAACCAGGGGCATAGTGGCCTGTGAGAGTCAGGTCTCGATTCCTGCGTCTGCCTCCCCCACAAGACGATGGGAGTGGAAGGGTGGGAGCTGAGCTTGCCTCTGCTTCCTCTCTGCAGCCAATCCCAGCCTGAGCACCACCCATTCAAGGAAGACTCAGTCAATGTCAGAACACATTGGCAAATCGTACGATCGTGTCTGAGAGACCCACTCAGTACAGACAAGGAAGAAAAGGCTGAAAGCAGAGAAGACCCATAGCAGAAGTCGCTCATATACCGACTAGTCAACCGATTATCAAAATGTTATCTTCCAAAGCAACAGACCTGGAGATGTTTCTGTCAATAAAACTCCTTCTGGAGTTAAGACTAAAAATGTATTACATGGTGGACTACAAAGTAGATTTACAACCTTCATTTCACTTCAACTCAGTTCAACAAATAGATAAGAAGAGGCTCCCATGTGCCACGTACTGTGCTTTGTGGCAGTAGAGAGACACAAACCTCACCTTCAGGGTACTGTTGATGTAGCTGTTCCATCACTGAAGACATAGTAATATTGGATGCATTTATATACAGCATTTGGTATGGTGCTGCAAGGCCGGCGGTTCAAGCTCACCAGCAGCTCCTTGGAAACCCTATACAGGGTCGCTGTGGGTCAGAACTGACTCGACGTCACTTCACAACAGCAACAGTAACGTGTCATTTGCTGTGAGTGCCTAAAATGCCAAAATATTAACATATTAACTCAGTTAATCACTACAGTAACTCTTTGAGTTAGGTACTAATATTAGTCTTAGAAGTTGAATGACTTATAATAGTCACTGACCAGCAAATGACAGAGCCAGGACTCCAATTCATGTAGTTTAGCTCCTGAGTCTATACTCTTAACCATATGATACTGTACCTCTCAGACAACAATGGTGTGATGAGATCGAAATGTAAAATAGAATGGCCAAGGAAGGCTCTAGAATTTAACCCAATCAGGAGGTCAAAGAAGGTTTCTTTGACTGAGGCTGAAAGATGAGCATAGATTATCATCAGTGCTATTGGGGAAAGTTACCGAAAGCAGACATGGACTGGCTTCATTTCATACCCTCAGCCATTGGAGTCCTGGTGTGGTGTTGTAGGATAAGCACAGTATTGCTAACCAGAAGGTCAGCAGTTTAAACCCACCAGCTGCTCCTTGGAAATCCTATAAAGGAACTGACTCAATGATGCTAGCCATTGAGTTGATTCTGACTCAGAGCAACCCTATGCAGGATTTCTGAGGTTGTAAATCTTTACAGGAACAGAAAGACTTCTCTTTTTCCATAGAGAGGCTGATGGATTCAACTTGCTGAACTTGCAGTTGGCAGGCCAAAGTATAACCCACTACACCACCAGATCTCCTTGGTTTCATTGTGTAGTGATGGAAAAACTCCGGCTTAGTGAGCCTTAGGGACTCTTCCAAGGCCATACAACAAGCATGATTCAGTCCAACAGCCAGGTCTGCCAGTCTTCAAATGCCAGTGTTCATTCCACAGGCCCAAGCACAAAGACTTGGGGCAGTGTCTGCATTTATAAGCTGTGCTTACAAGATCTCCAGTAAACTCAAGATATACCTCCTCATTGGACGTCTCTCAATTGTTTTAGCATGAATGACAGAGTTTGCTGGAACAGCATTCTCTACATATGCCATGCAGCAGTTAGAAGCAAATCACGCTTCTGGCAATTGTATTAAGGGAATTATTTTGTGTGTGTGTGGGGGGGGGGGAGGGTTAATATTTTTTTTGTTGTTTTAATTTAGGAATGAAAACAGAATGACCCTGTCTTGAAAATTGTAAAATGACAATGAGAAGTTATTTGCTTATGTTTATATGTGGAATTAAAGGATATTTGTATGTGCAAAGGCAAAATAAGAAGGTTACAATACTAGCAAGAGATTGAGACCTTCAGAGAGGTAGATTATTATTCATGCAGCTGCAATGATTAACAGTTCAAAATCCACTTGTACTGTTCCCCATGTCTGGAGAAGAATAGCAGCTTTTGTTTTGTGTGTGTGTGTGTGTGTGTGTGTGCTCTCCCCCCTCTCTGAAATAAAAAGCCACATCTTTCTTTCCAGGGAATGCATTAGAATGGAGGGTTTCTATGGACTTGGACAAAAGCCAGCATCCTTTGGAGTCAAGGTCCCCTGCTGTTCCCCCTGGTCTCTACCCTTGCAGGGAGGGTAAGTTCTCAGGCTGAGAGCTCAGCTGCCAAGAAAGAAGGGGCCAAATTCACCTGGAAGCATTGCTCTGAAGGGGTGCAGTATAGTTGGGGTTAGCTGGCAAGAGGAGAACATCCAGGATACTACACATGAAAACTCGATGTTCACCCTATTGTGATAGCTTATGATGACAAGATGCTAATCTATGCATTTCAGAATTCTTAGCTCACTAAATTAAGTTGATAACATTGAGGATCCTCATTGTGCAGGTGAGAAACAGAACAAAGGGGTTCACTTTCTCAACACCATACTTCTAGAAAGTAGAGGACCCAGAATTCAAGCCCAGTGCCAGCTCCCTAGACCAGGATCTGCAGTGAAAGGGCTGATTTGGAGTGTTCCCACGGAGTACTTTCTTTTTTAAGATCCCCCGCTCCCAAAGGTAATACTCTCCAGTCATTGTTGCCTTACAGTTGTCTCCTTGGTGGTAGTGTATCGTGGAGTCAGTTCTGACTCATAGTGACCCTGTGTAGGGTTTCTGAGGCTGTAAATCTTTACAGGATCCCACGGAATGACTGGTAGTTTCGAACTGCTGACCTTGAAATTAGCAGCCGGACTCTTAACCACTATGCTACCAGAGCTCCTTACAAACTGTCAGCTTCCTTTTGGTCCTGAGCTCTCTTCCCTGGGGCATGGGAAGAAAGAGAGAATGTCTGAGAGGGAGAGAGGGAAAGAATTGAGCTAATTACTTTCAAATAAGTCAGCGGGCATTCTAACCAGCCTCTCACCCAAGTGCTGAAAAAGTTATTGTTGGGGCATCTTGGCACCAGAAAGGAAGAATGAGATTTTCCTGATTCGTTTCTCATTTTTAAAAATTTTTTTAATTTAAGCTTCACACTTTTCCTGGGGCCTCTGGGCAGCCTTCCAGACCCCCATCCCCGTGGTTGACTCTGAGTTCCTGAGGTAAGTGATCTGTCACTCGCAAGCTGGGGGAAGGGGCAGGCGGAGGCCCGGCGGACAGACCGTGCCTGACTCAGCCCCGACATTGTACACGCTAATGCAATGTGAAGTAGCACGTCTAAATAGCCTATCCAACTTTTTTGATGTTCCTGAACCCACAGATGGGATTCATTTCCACACTGTTCGTAAAACGTAAACGATACAAGGACATTAAAGAGCATTAAACTACTTGATGACATTTTGGTCACATTAATGAAAAGTGGCATTTTTTAAACTACCAGAAAGAGAGAGAAATGGGGTGGGGGTAGAAAAGGAAGGGATAAAGAGGAGGAGAGACAAAGCAGTGAGGGAGAAAGGGGGGTGGATAGGAGAGGGACTTGAATCTGTACAAAGTGTAGAAGAAACACTGGAAGTCCCAGTTCTTATCAACACAGTTGGGACCTAATTGAGTATGGCAGCAGAAGCAGACATTTTTGGTGCCTAGACAGATCTACAGGAAAACCAACACCTACATACTGAGCAGTGCAGACATAATGACACATTAATGCTCTCTTCCAGACTGACCAGGTTAGCCACCTGAGAGAAGGATAGGAGCAATGTTTAAAGTCACCACCTCCAGGAAGTCTTCCCTGATTCCTCCCCAGGCCAACTTAGGTAACCTTTCTTTGGACTCCCTCCTTTATCATAGGTGACATCACTTTGTCATTTAGCCAGTGATTGACTTGCCTGAGACTTCCCTTTACCCTGGGCTCCATGATGACATAAACCAGGATTGTTGTTGTTGTTGTTATTAAGTGCTGTCAAGTCAATTCTGACTCATAGCGACCCAGTCTAGGGTTTCTAAAATACAACTATTGAGTTTGAACCACCGACCTTGTGGTTCAAACTGACCTTGCAGTCCTACGCTTGCTTATCCTACAGTTTCCTTTGAAGAGTCAATTTAGCCTGGGCTCAAATCTCAGCTAGCTCTGTTGTGATCTTATGGCCCCAAACAGGTTAATTAATCTCCCTGGGTCTCAACAATGCCATCTAAAGCTGAGGAGAAGAAGAAAATCTAGCACCTAGAGAAGTTGTGATATATCAGTGATGCCACTAATGGAACGTATATAGCACCGTGCCTGGTATCCACACCCAACACTCAGTGTATGTTCTAGATGAACACAGCATCCTGGTGCTCACCTAGAAAGCATTCCGTTTCCTTTCTTCCTTTCTTCTTCTCTCCTTCCTTTCTTTTTTTTTTTTGTTTCTTTCCTTCCTTATTTCTTTTTAACCCCTTCTTCCTATTTGCCTGTCTTCCTTCTTCTTTTCTTTCTTTCTTTCTTCCCAGTTGCTGTCAAGCTGATTCCAGCTCCTGGAAATCCCATATGTGTCAGAGTAGACTTATGTTTCATAGGAATTTCAGTGGCTGGGTTTCTTTTTTTTTTTTTCTCTTTCTTTTAGAAGAGGATTACCAGGCCTTTCTTATAAGTTTCTTCTGGGTTGACTTGAGCCTCCATTTTTTTAGTTAGCAGCCAAGTGCATTAACTATCAGTTAATACTATTGAATCAGTGTATTTCAGCAGGCTCACTTTAGCAGAATGAAAATCACTTACCAAGGGGATGAAATTATGGGACGTGGAGCCACAGAAAGTGAAAATGGGTGGTGGGGACAATTTATAACTTATCAAGTCCTGGGTGGCTTATTTTAAAATCAAGAATTTTAGTACTGTGGTTTCTCTTGGGAGTGCCTGGAGAGATGTCCTGCTCACTCCATCAACCAACTCATGCTAGTAGTGAGTGGGGGGGGGGGCGTGGGGGGGAGCAGGGCCCCTCCCCACCAGCCACCCCATCACCACCACGGGTAGCCGCCTTGGCAGGGCTTTCTCCTTCCAGCCCTCATGGTTACATTAATTGCTAATGACAATGGCAACCTTCATTCTGTGTGGTTTCCTGGCCAGATTCTGGATCTCTTACAAGGCTCCCTTTTCTTTTTTTCCCAGATAGGAAATGCAACCCGAGACGTGTGAAGAAAAAAACAGTGTGCCTATTGTCATTGCCTCTACTCCTTGCCTGGCTCCCGGACCGGCTGTGTGTGCTCTGGGGTGTCTGCCCCGCTACAGGGAAGAATAAATCCAGACTCAAATCATAGGAAATTCATCAAATGTGCTTCTCAGAGCTCTGTCTTTCAAGGTCTGTTTCCCTGCCATATGATCTCTATAAACCAAATCACTGTTGGCCAGGGCACAAGACCAGAGGCGCCGGAGGCTCATGGATAATGAATGCCAAATGCATGTGACAATAGACTGATCAGGGAGCAGAAAGGAAATTTTTGAGTCGTGATTTTATACATGTATATGTAGATACACACATACACATGTGCACAAGGCTGAACACACACATGTATGTACACACAGACAATTTAAGCACACACTATATCTTAATAGAGACCAGTTGTGGTCCATAACGCCAGACATGGATAGCTCACCTCTCAACAGCTCTGTGAAATTAGCAAGACAGATGAACTTGCAGATCTGAAGAATAAAGTAAGAGAGAGAAAAATAAAAACAAGTTTCAGATCCCAGTGTAGCTGGGGACAAACATTCAACATGTAAGAATCATGGATTTGACTTGGAAGTTCAGGGACTAACACATGACCTAGGACACTGAGGGCCGTCAAATGAAAATAAAAACCAAAGGTAAATGGGTGATATTGGCCTTAATTGGATGAATTATTGTCTGACCTTTCTCATTAATACTTTTGACTCCTTGTAGGTCTATACAGCCCCTTAACTCACTACCAGTTGCCAGTGTGGTACAGTAAGGGGAGAGAACCCAGAAAAGAACTCTTAGGCCACCAGCTGAAGGCAAAAAGGTAATTAATGTTAGAGCCTTTTAGGTTCGAGAAAATACTGCACTTAAAACTGCAAGTCAACCGAACGGCTGTCGGCAACCGATAAATGCTTCCATATTCACAGGCATCAGCAGTCTTCCTGTTACAAAAAAAAAGTAATAATACATACATATTAATGGATCACATTTTGTCCTTTGGGGAGCATAATTTTTAAAAGGGCCAAGGCAGCAATAATAGTTCGTTTAAAAATTCTAAACGCTGTAATTGTTTTCTCTGAATTATGGTGCTAGGATTTAATTAGTGATGAATGTTCGGTATGGGGTTTGGACGTTGTTGATGAATTCATCCAAACAGAGTAGTAGTCTTGTCCTCACTGCCCCTCTCCATGCCTCACCCCTTTCTTTCTCTAGGACCCTGAAATGTGTGTGTGTGCTTGCGAACATGTCTACATAAGAATGTTATTTTCTGCAGTTTGGCTGTAGTTAAGAAGGGGATTGCTTTAACCACAGTTCAATGAGGAACATGCAACATGGTCAGTGAGGTCATGCAATTCAGCACAAGTTTTGAGGTTTTCTGGTTTTGTAGAAGAAAAATAGTAAAATGCAAATGGTAGAAATTCCTTCTTGGCGATGTTCTTATCACTTGTAGGAAGCAGTTGTCCAGGTCTCAGGTCTGAACTTCTGCACTGAAAGGGTTCTTGGGCAATGGAGCTAAAGCTATGTGGGGGAGGAAGGTTTTCTTCATCCATTCAACCAGTAACCAATAAGCAAGGACTCCTTGGTCAGGACACTAAGCTGGGCAGCGCTCACACACCCTGGCAATGGGCACTTGCCTGGGGCTAAACACAATCGCTTTGTTCTTCTCCAAACCACTTCTTTGTAAAAGCAGCTGGAGAGAAGCCCAAGCCAGCGGCCATCCACATGGGTGGAATCAACATGGTCCACACAGTAGGGCCCAGAGGGGGGCAGGCTGAACTCACCCCTCTCATCCACCTTCAGGGACTGCTTTCATTTGAGACCTGGAAGCTATTCCTGAGTTCCCAGTGTCCTCTATTAACATGCAAATACCCCTGGGAAAGGTCACACCTTGAGACCCCACCAGCTAACCTCTTGCTCACTAGTTACTTCTTAGCAAGGATTAGCAGAAATAGAACACCAGAAAAACTTGGGAGTGGGGTGAGGGGATGAGAAGGAGGTGAAGAATCTTGGGGAAGAGAGCTAAATGATCTCTTCCCACTGCCAAGAGTGTCCTGGACAGTCAATTTGATTTAATTCAATACAACAAATTAATATGCTTCAATAAAGGTTATTTTTTAAAACTGTAAAACAAAATAAGATCCGCTTGTTATATTTAAATGAACAGATATCAGCCTGGGTCCTACCATGTGTTCCAGATAGAGGACTGCTCACTCCGTCAACCAACTCATGCTAGTAGTGTGTGTGGGTGAGCAGGGCCCCTCCCAACCAGCCACCCCACCATGACCATGGGCAGAGAATATGGTCTTCATCACTGTTCTGATTAAGCCAAAAGTATCACCAGCTCCACAAATTTGTCCTAATAGGAAAAATACTGCCTTACAAACTGGGAGATCACAGCAGTCAATAGAGTTTCCCTTTTTGCCCTCTGTGACATCCTCTGTTCATTTCCTAGGGCTACTGTAATGAAATAGTACAAACTGGTTGGTTTATAAGAACAGCCATGTATTGTCTCACAGTTTGGAACCTAGTGGTTGGAAATCAGCTGGTCTTCAAGGCCATGAAATCTCCAAGACTCTAGAGGAAGATCCTTGTTTGTCTCTCCCAGCTTCTGGTAGCCTCAGGTGGTGGTGGTGGTTCTGTGCTATGGAATTGGTTCCGACTCAGAGTGAGTCCGTATAGGGTTTCCCAGGCTGTAATTCTTTACGGGAGCAGAAAGCCTCATCTTTCTCCAACAGAACGGCTGGTAGTTTCAAACTACTGACCTTGAGATTTGTAGCCCGACTCGTAACCAGGTGTTCCTTGGCTTTTAGCTGAAGCTTCAATCTATAGTCACACAGCCCTCTTCCCTCTGTTTCTTCACGTCTTTTTCTCCTTTATAGGGCACTGCATTGCTGGAGGATAAGTGCTGTTAATCACAAAGTCCATTGTTTAAACCCTTGGGAACCCTGTACACAATCAGTCTGAGTTGAACCGACACGACAGCGCTTAACAACAACACTCAGATTAAATTAGGACCCATCCTACTTCAATATGACCACATGTTTACCTAAATGATATCATCTTCAAAGGCCCATTTCCAAACAAGGTGGCATTCACAAGTACCGGAGGATAGGATTCAACATATATTTGAGAAAGAGAGGAATCAATCCATGCCCCCTCTTACTTCTCTACCTACATCCCCCCGCTTCTACCCTTTCTGACTCTCATCTTCTCTTAGCATAACACCCTTCCTCAACCTCATGCTCTTCCTCCCACAGGCTTCTCTATAGCACCCATTGGCCCAGTTGATACATTACCATGTTGCTGTTAGGTTGTTAGGTGCTGTCGAGTTGGCTCTGATCTATAGCGACCTTATATACAACAGAGCAAAACACGGCCCTCTGTCCTGTGCCAGCCACACAATTGCTTGAGTCCATTGCTGCTGCCACTGTGCCAATGCATCATATTGGGGGTCTTTGTCACTGACCCTCCACTCTACCAAGTATGATGTTCTTCTCCAGGGACTGGTCCCTCCTGACAATTTATCCAAAGTATGAGAGACGAAGTCTGGCCATCTTGGCTTCTAAGGAACATTCTG
>NW_006408601.1:5779409-5782300 GCF_000296735.1 Chrysochloris asiatica
GTGAATTGAGTGATAGTTTACATGGGAGAACATCAATTTGGCATGTAAAATGCAACCTATCATGTGTTTTTTCATTGCAATGATTACAATCACCTTCATGCATCATAAGTTAACATAGTACTTTTAGTGTTCCCCTTCAACACTGTTACTCAAATGCATCTGTTCTTCTCCGATCTTCTTTATTCATTGACCAACTTCCATATATGTATGAGGTTACTGAAAATACCATGGCTTGGGTCAGAGGCACCTGAGTCCTCAATCTGACATCTTTGCTCTTGAACACTTTACACTCTGTAGCAGATTTGACTGTTTGACTAATGCAATATGTCGTTTGGTTTCTTGATAGCTGCTTCCATGAGTGGTGATGGTTGATCTGAGAAAAATGAAGTATTTGATAATGTCAATCTTTTCTCCATTTAACTTGATGCTATTTATTGGTCCAGTGATGAGGAGTTTTGTTTTCTTTACATTGGGGTGCAATCCATACTGAAGGCTGTTGTCTTTAACCTTCATCAGTAAGTATTTTAAGTCCTCTTCACTTTCAGCAAGCAAGGTTGTATTATCTGCTTATCACAGATTGTTAATGAGTCTTCCTCCAACCCTGATGCCATGTTTTTCTTCATATAATCCAGATTCTTGGATTCTTTGCTCATCATATAGATTGAATAAGTATGGTGAAAGAATACAACCCTAGCACACACCTTTCTTAATTTTCAACCATTCAGTGTTCTCTTGTTCTGTGTTGAAAAGCAAAAATGTCAGCTTGAGGATTAAGGTGCTCCTGACCCAAGCCATGATTTGATTTCTGTGTATTTTATCTGGTGAGGTCCATGTATATAGTCATTTTTTATGTTGTTATAAAAAAGTATTTGCAATGAATAAGTCGTTGATCTTGAAAAATTCTATCATGCAATCTCCAGCATCATTTCTATCACCAAGGCCATATTTCCCAACTATTGATTGATCCTTCCTCTTTGTTTCCAACCTTTGCATTCCAATTGCCAGTATTTATCAATATACCTTGATTACACATTTGATGGATTTTAGACTGAAGAAGTTGGTAGAATTCTTCAATTTCATCAACCCTGGCCTTAGTGCATAAATTTGAATAGTAGTAGTAGTAACTGGTCTTCCTTGTGGATGTATGGATGTTATCCTACCACAGTGTTGTACTTCAAGACAGATCTGGATGTGTTCTTTTCGATGATGAATGCTATGCCATTCCTCCTCAATTTGTCATTCCCAGCTTAGTAAACCATGTGATTGGTAGATTCAAAATGGCCAATACCAGTCCATTTCACCTCACTAGTGCCTAAAATATCGATGTTTATATGTTCCATTTCATTTTTGACATCTTCCAATTTTACTAGATTCATACTTCATACCTTCCACGTTCTAATTATTAATGGATATTGACAGCTGTTTTTTTTTTTTTAATTTTTGTTTGTTTGTTTGTTTTGGTTTGGGTGGAAGTTTACAGAGCAAAATAGTTTTCCATTCAACAATTCATACGCATTTTGTTTTGTGACACTGATTGTAATTCCCACAATGTAATGTAACAGAACTCTTGCCACTTCATCTGCTTTCCATTCATCCTTCTTTCCTGTCCCTTCTTGCCTGTTGCATGAATTTTTGGTATTTCTCTAAACATCCCTCTGACAATCCTAAAAAAAATTTCCTCTCTCCACTCTACTAGCCTTTTAAGCTAGTGTTGTGGTAGGCACTGCCCAGTATGAGGACGCATTAGCCCAGTGGCTGGCAGTTGGCCCTCAGCTGTCAGGCCATGCTCCCTTCCTGGGCAGCCTACATCAAGTGACAGATTCATATGGGTGTGTAGACCCAGCCCTTTCTCCCAACTGGGAATGGCACTGAAGTCTGGCTGAGTTGAGCATCCTAACTTTGTCCTACATCCTAGCTCAACTTCTCTTTTGTTCAGTCTTGCTTTCTTCTCTTCCCTTGATTCTACAATCACATCCTAATAAACCTCCTTCTTTCTTCTCAGAGTTTGCTTCCCTTCTTTCAGAATCTGAAATCAGGGTTTCTGAAAAAGTGATCTCTGCGCACTCTACTTCATTGGTGTTGGTGTTGGTTGTATGCCACAGAGTCATTTCTAACTCACAGCAAACTTGTATAGGGTTTCCAAGGCTGTAAGTCTTTATGGCAGCAGAATGCCTTATTTTTCTCCCATGGAGTTGACTGATAGGTTCGAACTGCTGATCTTGTGATCTGCAGTCCCAGCTGTTTCTTTTCAATTTGAGTTGTGCACCATCAGCAAATGAAGGTCCCAAAGGCTTTATTCCATTCACATCTTCATGGTCAACTCTACTTTGAGGAGGCAGGTCTTCCCCAGTCATATTTTGAGTACCTTTGAACCTGAGGGGCTTATTTTCCGGCACTATGTCTGACACTATTCTGGTGTTCTTTATCATGTTTCAACATTCAATATTCTGGTGCTGATAGTGTTCCACTGTTATTCATAAGGTTTTCAGTGACTAAATATTCACAAATAGTCCATCTCTCCTTCTTCCTAGTCTGTATTCATCTGGAAGCTCAGCTGAAACCTGTCAACTGTGGGTGACCCTGCTGGTATTCAAAATATCTGCAGCATAACTTTCAGAATCACAACAACACACAAGCCATCACACAGTGACAAACTGACAGACAAGTGGTGGAAATTTTTACTCTAGATAATGTTTAAATGTCAGCAAGAGTACCTTTGACAGGGAACTGCCAGAGGTTCAATCAAGCTAGATTTAGACTAGGATGTGGAGTGAGGAAATATGATTACTGATGTCAGATCAGAAAGATGCTTACCTGTGCTTTATTGACTATGCAAACACATTCAACTGTGTGGATCACGACAAGTTATGGGCAACATTATGGAGAATGAG
>NW_006408601.1:5783235-5785672 GCF_000296735.1 Chrysochloris asiatica
TCTACAGCTTCTGTTTGTTTTTAATTCTATGGTATTTGATACATACAAAATAATGTTTATACTTATGTAGAGGAGAGGATTCTATTAGGGGGCTTCATAAAGTTTATGGGGAAATGTCATTAAAAGATAATGGAATTATCTTTTTTAAACCCTTTATACCTGTACTTTTTACTCTTTGTTTGTAACTTGTTTCTCACTTAAAGATCAAGAATGCATTTTGATGTCAGCAAATACATATCTATACCATCTTTTTAAGTCACTGTTAAATGTTTTTCAAATTAATAAATTATGTTCTTTATTCAATCTATTCATTCTTTCATTTAGCTGAATTTAAAATTTTTTTAATGATCATGAATAGCATTGTGATGATTATCTTTTATATAAAGACTTCTGTATACTTGTCTTATCATTCTCTTAAAAAAATGAGTTTGTGGAAGAAGAATTGTTACTGGGTCAAACATCTAAGATCTTTAATGCATTTTTTCATACTGCACTTCATCATTTGAAAATTTATGCTTCCATTAACAATTATAAAAATGATCTAATGTTTTGATTTTCTATATTGCTATGTTCATTGGTTTATCTTATTGTCTTTTGAGAGCCTTTATATATTAAGACTATGAACTCTATGCCTTTCATTTATTCTATGACATATTTGTCATATGTTGTTGTTGTTGTTGTTGTTAAGTGCCATTGAGTTGGTTCTGACTCATAGAGAACTTATATATCATTTCTAAGGAGCCACTGATGGGTTTGAATTACTGACCTTGTGGTTCTCAGTCCAATGCTGATCTTACAGCACCACGCCAGGGTAGAGATTTAACATGTTTCTGTTGCAGTTCTTGTTAGTAGGTGGTGTAAAGTAGGTAGCACACATAATTACCCCACATATAACAGAATGAAATGTTGCCTGGATTTGTGCCATCCTTACAATTGGTAAGTTGGGCCCAAAGTTACAGTCACCATATCAATCTGTCTCATTGAGTGTACCCCTCTTTTTTACTGACTCTCTACTTTACCAAAGTTGATATCCTTCTCCAGGTTCCTTCTGATAATGTTTCCAAAGTAAGCAAGATGAAGACTTGCCATCCTTGTCTCTAAGGAACATAATTATATATCTATAATCTTTTCATGCTTTTTGCAATAGATGTGATACTTATTAAATTCTTTCATAATCATGATCTTATACTTTCTTTTACATAGTTTTTGTACTTAGGTTTTGTATTTTACTTTTATCTCTCCAGAATTTAATATGGCATATTGTAGAGGGGAAAAATCCAAATCCAAATCAGTGCTTCCAGGTACCATCTTTAGCCCAACCCTTTACATATGAACTCGTATTTTATTATATACCAAATAATCATGTTGAGGATGGAGTCCTGGTGTGGCACTGTGGGTTAATGCGCTGGACTGAAAAGTCGGTTTGAACTGCAAGGTTGTCAGTTCAAGCTCACCAGTCACTCCTTAAAAAACCCTATAAGGGTCCCTATGGGTTGCCACTGACTCAATGGCACTTAACAACAACAACAATCATGTTGAGGAGTTTTCTGTTATGTTCCATTGATCTATTTATCTGTTCTGATTACAAAACCATAATATTTTAACTAGTACTGCTCTTTAGTATATTTATTGTCTGTTGATGCTAATTTCCTCTCATCGTTTTTCATTTCAAAGATTGTTATTTAGTCTCTTCTATGTATATATACTTTCTTCTGGAAGTGAGCATATGCGTTGGAGGTTAGCCTTTTAAAATATGGCAATAGTAGATGCTACCAGCACTTATCTATCAGTTTGTCATTCTGTGATGGCTTGCATGTTGTTGTGTGATTCTGGAAGCTATGCCACCAGTATTTTAAACACCAGCAAGGTCACCCACAGTGGACAGGTTAAACACCAGCAAGGTCACCCACAGTTTCAATTGAGCTTTCAGACTTGTACAGACAAAGAAGAAGGAAAGGTTGACTAATTCTGAATATTTAGCCACTGCGAACCTTATGGATAGCAAAATAACATAGTCAGGCATAGCACCAGAAAATGTAAACATTATATGACTCGCACCAGAATATGGTCAGATATACGGCTAAAAGATGAGATGCTCAGGTTGAAAGTCACCCAAAATATGACTATGGAAGAGGTGCCTCCTTAAAGCAGAGTTGACCATGATGACATGAATGATGTAAAGCTTTCAGGGTCCTCATTTGCTGATAGGGAACAACTCAAAATGAAGGCAAACGCCTGCAACCATTCATTACTAATCAGAACATGGAATTATAAAGTATGAATCTAGGAAAACTGCAAGTTGTCAAAGATAAACTAGAATTCATAAAGAGCAAAATCCTAGGCATTTGTGAGCTGAAATGGACTGTGGTATTGGCCATTTTGAATATGACAATCAAATGGTTGACTATGCTAAGAACTGCAAATTGAAAAAAAAAAA
>NW_006408601.1:5786037-5789298 GCF_000296735.1 Chrysochloris asiatica
AAAAAAAAAAAAAAAAAACTGGGTTAGAGACCTGAAAGAAACAGCTCAAAAGAACAAACAGGTAGATGCATTCTGTAAGAATCAAATATCAAATTGATACCTATGGTTGGCGTATGAGAGTATATCTTGAAGTGTTTGCCACAAAACCAAGTAGTCTTTAAGAAAACTAGGTACCCTGACCCTAGTGATAACTTCAAGGTACCTTTGATTAAATATGGCCTGAATTTAAGATCACTTTAGTTTCATTAATAGCTTCATTCTCAAATTTCCGCAGTGTCTACTGAGAGAGAAAACACTAGCATGTGTTTAACTTGTAATGCTATGTTAGGTATTACAGGTAGTCCCCAACTTAGGGCATATTAGAGTTACACTGAAATATATTTATGACTTTTTTCTTCTTTTTGTATATCTTCAATATTGCAGTGCATAATTTGCTGATATTATCATCTTCAAATGTTCAAAGACTGGATTTATAAAGATACTGATAATAAAAGGCAATAATAATGAAAACTAAAAAAAAAGAACATTTCAAGATCTATGTTGAAGTACAATGTTGTCTGTGATAGGGTAATATCCAAATGCCTATAAGGAAAATGACTTAATGCCATTATTATTCAAATTTACACACAGAACACTGAAGCCAGGGATAATTAAATTGAAGAATTCTACCAACTTCTTCAAGGAGATCTGGTAGCATAGTGGTTATGAATCAGGCTGTGAACCTCAAGGTCAGCAGTTCAAAACTATCAGCTGTTCCATGTGAGAAAGATGAGGCTTTCTGATCCCATGAAGATTTACAGTCCTGTACAGGGTTGCTATGAGTCAGAACCGACTCCATAGTACATAACAACAACAACCAAATTCTTCAGTTTGACATTAATGAAACATGCAATCAACACGTATTGGTAGTTACTGGTGATTGGAATGTGAAGGTTGTAAACAAAGTGTAAGGGTCAGTGGTTAGAAAATATGGCTTTGGTGACAGAAAAAATGTTGGAGATCACATGATAGAATTTTGCAAGGCCAATAACTGATTCATTCCAAATAATGTTTTTAGACAGAATAAAAGACCACTATATACATGGACCCCACCAGATGGAATACACAGGAATCAAATTGACTACATTTTTGGAACAGTTCATGGAAAAACTCCATGTGATCAGTCAAAACAAGGTCAGGGGCAGACTTTGAACAGACCATCAATTGCTCAATATGTAAATTCAGGATGAAGCTAAAGAAACAAGTACCCAAAAGCCAAAATGTAGCCTTGAACATATCCCACCTGAGAGACCATCTCAACAACAGACTTGATGCATTAGATGCTCATGACCAAAGAGCAGAAGAACTGTGGGATGACATCAAGAACATCATAAAGGAAGAAAGCAAAAGTTCATTAAGAAGACAAGAAAGAAAAGACCCATATAGATGTCAGAAGAGACTCTAAAACATGTTCTCTAGCACAGAAATGCAAAAGCAAATGGAAGAGAATGGGGGACACTTTCCAGAGAAACGGTGACATCAGAGATGGAGGCACAGAGGAGGATATGGAAAAATCGAGCAGCTGAGGACTCTAGACTCATAGAAAGAGAAAGGCTGTGTGCTGGCAGCCAGGTGCTGGCGACCAGGTGCTGGTGGCCAGGAGGCAGGCTTGCAAAATGTGCCCATTGCTTGTTTAAATGATTATCTATTCCTGACTCTTTTGGTGTACATCCGCCCCGCTCCCCCATCCCCCCCCCAAAAAAAAAAAAAAAAAAGTACTGGAATTTTTATTATTAAACAGAATATTTGATTAAATAAGTCACACTATTGCCTAAAAAAAAAAAAAAAAAAAAAAAAAAATGGAGTAGAAGCAAATATTGTTGAATGGTAATGCATGCAGGAGATTGTAATCATTGCAATGAAGTGATGAGTGTAAAACCAATGTTCTCCCACAAAACTCAATTCACAATAAAAACTAAAAAAAAAAACCCAAATGGAAGAAATGAAGAAGTAAAAAAGCTGAACAAAACATTTCAATGGGCAGCTTGAGAAGACAAAGTCAAGTATTATAGTAAAATGTACAAAGACCTGATGTTAGAAAACTAAAAGGGAAGAATACACTTAGCATTTCTTAAGCTGAAAGAATTGAAAAAAAAAAGAAAATTCAAGCCTCAACTGGAAATACTGAAGGATTCTATGGGCAAAATATTGAAGGATTCTATGGGCAAAGTATTGACTGATGCAGAAAGTATTAAAATAAGATGGAAGGAATATATAGAATCACTGTATCTAAAATAAATGGTTTAAGGTGATTCATTTCAAGAAGTAGCATATGATCAAGAGCCAAAGGTACTGAAGGAAGAAGTCCAAGCTACATTGGCAAAGAAGAAGGCTCCAGAAATGGATGGAATACAAATAGAAATGTTTTAACAAACTGATGTGGCGTGGAGGCACTCACTCATCTATGCCAAAAATTTGGAAGAGATCCATATTTGTATCCATTCCAAAGTGAGGTGACACAATAGTATGCTGAAATCATCAGACAATATCATTAACATCACATGCAAATAAAATTGTGCTAAAGATCACTCAAAAACAGATGCAACAGTACATTTACAGGCAACTGCCAGAGGTTCAAGTCTGATTCAGACAAGGATGTAGAACAAAGGATGTCATTGTTGATGTCAGATTGATCTTGGCTGAAAGCAAAAAACACCAGAAAGATCTTTTTATCTGTGCTTTATTTACTATGTAGAGACTTTAAACTGTGTGGATCATGACAAAATGTGAACAACATTTTGAAGAATGGGTATTCCAGAATACATAATTGTGCTCACAAGGAACCTTCACATAGATCAAGATACAGTCATTCAAACAGAACAAGGGGATACTGAATGTTTTAAAATCAGGAAAGGTGTGTGCCAGGGTTGTATTCGTTCACCAATCTGTACATTGAGCAAATAATCTGAGAAGCTAGATTATATGAAGAAGATTGTGGCATCAGGACTTGAAGAAAACTAACAACCTGCAGTCTTCTGAAAGAAAAAAGGACTTAAATACTTACCAATGAAGATCAAAGACAACAGCCTTCAGCATGGGTTGCACCTCAATGAAAAGAAAACAAAAATCCTCACTATAGGAATAGTAAAGGAGCTCTGGTAGCGTTAGTGGTTACGAATCGGACTGTGAACTGCAAGGTCAGCAGTTCGAAACTACCAGCTGTTCCGTGGGAGAAAGATGAGGCTTTCTGCTCCCATAAAGATTTACAGCCTCGGAAACCCT
>NW_006408601.1:5789923-5792185 GCF_000296735.1 Chrysochloris asiatica
GATGGCACCTAACAACAACCACAATAATATGAGCCATATGACATGAAAAGTTGTAGCATGAAGTCCTAATAAACAATTTTTGTTGCTGTCAAGTTGCTTCAGACTCATATCGACCGTGTAGGGTTTCCAAAGTATGGCTAATGGGTTTCAGCCACCAACTTTTTGATTAGCATTTCAGTGCTTATCCTACAACGTGTAAAAAATACACTGTGTTTTAAAATATCATCATATAATTTTATGACCAAACTCATTTCATTTCCATAAAGGATTGTGTTCATCCAGTACTAAGAATCAGGCATACCCCATCAGTCACTAGACCAATACAATCCTGTTTGCCAAGTATTTTGGCAGGAAGTTTTGTTTCTTTTGTGCATAGTAAAAGACAGTGTAACATCAAAAATGCAAGACCAAGTGGCATGATTTTGAGAAACTATTTAACCTCTCTGATCCTGGGTGTCATCATTTGCAAACAGATAGTTGGTAATACCATTGCCTCATGACATATGAGTCATATGGGAAAGGCATTTAGAGGAGTGTCTGCCACACAGAGTACATGTTCAATGAGCACTAATGAATATCATTTTGTTCCAGTCGTCTTGTCATCCTATGGACTTTCTAATTTGTCTTAACTGGAATGAGCACCAATACTTTCCTTTGGAATGATCATAAATATGAATCTCAGTTGGTCAGGTAGCTGTGTTCCAAATTTATTGGCATAGAGAAGTGAGCACCTCCAAAACTGTATCCATTTGATGAAACATTTCAATTGGTGTTCCATCAATTCCTGCAGCCTTGTATTTTGCTTGGACTTCTTTCAATATTATCTGTTCTCGATCATATGCTACCGCCTGAAATAGTTAATCATTGACTAATTCTTTTTGGTTCAGTGAAACTGTATATCTCCTCCATCTTCTTTTGATGCTTCCTACACTGTTCGATTCAAGCTCACCAGCTGCTTCTCAGAAACCCTATACAGGGTTGCTATGGGTTGGAATTGACTCGACGGCACTTAACAACAACAACACTGTCCAATATTTTGCCCATAGAATCCTTCAATAGTTCATCCCAAAGCTTGAATTTTTTCTTCAGTTTGAGAAATGATGAGCATGCTCTTCCCTTTAGGTTTTCTGGCTCCAGATTTTTGAACATTTCATTATCATTTACTTTGTCCTCTTAAGCTGCCCTTTAAACTCTTCTGTTCATTTCTTTTACTTCATTGTTTCTTCCTCATGCTTTAATTTCTTTTTTTAATCACCATTACAAACAAAGGTGATCCATCCAACAGACTGCAGAAAGTATAGCTAGATATCATTAATATCACAACCACACAAGATTTTGCTGAAGATAATAAAATATTCATTACAGCAGTACATCAACAGGGAACTACCAGAAATTCAAGAAGCCACAGAACAAGGGATATCATTGCTGATATCTTCACTGAATAGCCAAGAATAACAAAAATATGCTTACTTGTGTTTTATTGGCTATGCAAAGGTGTTCAATAATATGGATCATAACAAACTATGAATAACATTGTGAAGAATGGAATTTCCAGAACATTTAATTGTGCTCTTGTGGAAGCAATCTGAGATCAAAAGGTAGTCATTTTTTGAAAAAGGGGAAACTGGATAGTTTAAAATCAGGAAAGGTGGGCGTTAAGGTTATATCTTTTCATCATGCTTATTCAATTTGTATGCTGAGCAAATAATCTGAGAAGGTAGACTGAAGAAGAATGCCACCATTAGGATTGAAGAAAGATTTATTAATAATCTGGGTTATGCAGATGACACAAGCTTGCTTGCTGACAAGTGAAGCACTGTCTAATGATGAACAAAGACTTCAGTGTGGATTACAATGTAAAGAAAACAAACATCCTCACAACTGGGTATGAAGCAACATCATAGCAAACGGAGAAAAGATGGACATTGTCAATAAATTCATTTTACTTGGATCAACAATAAATTCCCATGGAAGCAATAATCAGGAAATCAAATGACATATTACATTGGGCAAATCTGCTGCAAAAGACCTCTTCAAAGTGTTAATAAGTAAAAACAGCACTTTGAAAACTTAAGGTGCACTTGCCCTAAACCATGGTATTTTCAACTGCCCCATGTGCATGCAAAAGCTGAATAAGGAGGACAAAAGAAGAAATGAGGCCTTTGAATTATGATGTTGTAGAAGAACATTAAATATACCATGGGCTGCCAGAAGAACTAACAAATTTGTTTTGGAAGAAGTATACCCAGAATGTTCCTTGTT
>NW_006408601.1:5793405-5796346 GCF_000296735.1 Chrysochloris asiatica
TGTATGCTGAGCAAATAATCTGAGAAGCTGGGTTCTATGAAGAAAAATGTGGCATCAGGATTGGAGAAAGAATGCTCCTTAGGAACCCGAAATTAATCTATGTATTTTGGACATGTTACCAGGAAAGACCTTTCCTAAGAGAAGGACCTCATGCTTGGTAGAGAGTCAGCAAGAATAGAAAGATCCTCAATAAGACGAATTGACACAGTGACTGAAATATTGGGCTCCAACATTGGAACAATTGTGAAGGTGATACAGGACTGGGCAGTGTTTCATTCTGTTTTGCATTGGGTCACTATGAATCAAAACTGACACCATGGCACCTAACAAGAACTTAACTTGGAAGAAGGAGTTTGAATGGAAGACACTAAATGAGGAAGCATTTGTGGGTTAGATAAAGTATTTTCCGGTTGTCCATCACTGTCTAAGATGCTGGCTCTTAAAGCAAGTCAAGTCCTGGCCACAGAGGTTAGACCACGTCACATGGTGTCAGAAGAGAATTTGCCACAGCAGGGTCCCTGCCTACCCTAGTTCATCTGAACCTACCACAGATTCTGTTTAGTACCCTAGTCTTGGCCTCTTATTCTCCCTGGCATCTTAGAGCTCAGGTCTCCCACCTCTGCTCAGAGCAGATCTTTTCAAATGTTAATTGAAACTGTGAATATGAGAGCCAGTCTGAGCTCTGAACTCAGATGGACTTGGATTAACATCTCAGCAGTATCATTTTCTATCCTCTTAGAATTTTCTTTAGCAGAAAAATGAGGCTTCTCTGTCAGGTTCCTGTGAGGATCATTGTCATGCAGTGCTGCATGGATCAGAATTCATAGCAGTCCTATGTGACAGAGTAGGGTTTCCTACAGAGCCCTAGTGTGATGCTGTAGGATAAGCACTGGACTGAAAACCCCATCAGTCACTCATTGGAAACCCTATACAAGGTCGCTATGGGTTGGAACTGACTTGACAACACTTAACAACAACAACCTTTATAGGAGCAGTCTCATCTCCTGAACAACCACCAACTTTTCCATTAAGCTTTGTGCCACCAGGGACTTTTACTGTGAGGATTGTTGTTATTGTTGCTAAGTGCCACCAAATCCGTTCTGACTCATTACAACCCTGTATAGGGTTTCCTAGGAACTGCTGGTAGGTTTGAACTGCCAACCCTGTGGTTCAGTCTAGTGCTGATCCTACACTATCACACCAGGAGTTCACTATGAGGATTAGATGAGAATAATACATTTTACAGTATCCTATAGAGTGCCTGACACACCATAATAGGTGCTCAATAAATGTTACCATAGCAATAAGGAGTGCTTGAGTCTAAGTAACAGAAAACCCATTGTAACTGGTTCAAAAAATAAAATTATTGGTGTATATAACTGGAGGCTTGAGGAAAAGATGGGTGTAGGAGTAATTGTATTGTTCCCTTTGGTCTCAGTCTCTTCACTCAGACCTTCATAGGATCAGTTTCATCCTAAGGCTGCCTTCTCTCTTGGCCCCCAAATGGCTGCCAAGTATCCAGGGAGAACAACAGAGATCCATACCCAGAAATGTCGTCAGCTGAGTGAGAAAGTGCTGGCCCAGTGACCCTCAGGAAATCTCTCATCTTTAGCTCATCAGCCAGATTGGACCACAGGCCCATTCTTGAGCCAATAACTATGGTCAGAAGACGGGCTGGTGCACATGAGCTTAGGTCTGAACAACATGCCTTAGGGGTGGAATCTATTTTCTGCCAGTGCAAGAGCTGTGTAGAGTCAGGGAGACTGGGAACAGGACCAAACACAAGGCAGCGAGAAAAGGGGCAAATAAAGGAGAAAGGATATTGAGGGAAGACTTCTTTGTCTACTCATTTTCCTAATTTTCATCAAAACACCGATGAGTGGTTGGATACATTTCCACTGCAATTCGATACTTTAAATGTATACTATTCAACTCTGGGTCAATAATGGAAGATAAACTTAACTCACTATGTGGATCCTAAACATATTCTTCCTCAATAACAGGAAAATAGCAATAATGAGAATGTGTGTAAGTCAAACATTTGAACATTAAAAATAGCCTTTTGACAAACCACTTGAGAAGTTGTTCTTTGGATCTGTGTTCATGGCCAAGGATCAAGTTATAGGCACAATTGTTTTGAGTTTCTTTTCAGCTTTCTCAGTCCCTGGAACTTTCTTTATGTTATCGATTCCCTTTTGTGGTGGCTTTCCTGACTGCTTTGGTCTATTTCACTTTTTCCCTCTGCTTACATTTTATTAGCTACAAATACCTGGGAAGAAGTCTGGAAGGGTAGGAAGGAGGCGCTCCAGCTGAATGGGGCCTGAGAACTGAGGGAGACGATGTTAATTCTTAGTCTATCTCCCATTGCTGAGGAAAAATTGGTGTCCCCAAAAGTTGAATGATCAAGTCCAAGTGGGCAGATCACACCTCTGGTTGCTAAGTGACAAACACTTCAAGTTTGGAAATCTTTATCCACATCGGATGTATTACCCTGACAAATCGAATTTTCAGATCTGGCAGCAATAGAAAGAATAACTTAGGGAAAAAAAAGGAAAAGAAAAAGGAGTGACAATTTAGATGATTTCAGAGACATCTGGTCTCTTTTTGCTGCGATGTATAACTTTTCTCTTTCATTAGGCACATCGGATCCAAACACTTCACATTTATAAAAGTACAAGGTCCCTGAAGAAAGACATATTTCCATGGCAAACAAGCGGACTCACAGAAAGTGCTACCAGCTGGGCTTAGAATTTGCATGCCCACCACAAATTTCTTCTACCCCTAAGCCATGTTGTTCACACCTAAGCTTATGTGCACCATCCCATCTCCTAGCCATAGTTATTGGTTCAAGAATGGGCCTGTGCTCCAGTCTGGCTGATGAGCTAAAGATGAGAGATTTCCTGAGGGTCACTGGGCCAGCACTTTCTCACTCAGCTGACGA
>NW_006408601.1:5796846-5806179 GCF_000296735.1 Chrysochloris asiatica
TTGACCCCAACTCATAGCGACCCTGTTTAGGGTTTCTGAGGCTGCAAATCTTTATGGAAGCAGAAAGCCTCATCTTTCTCCCATGGAACCGCTGGTAGTTTTGAATTGCTGACCATGAGGCTTGCAGCCTGACTTGTAATCACTACACTGCCAGAAGATTACAGCCTTGGAAACTCTATACAGGGTCACTCTGAATCGGAACTGACTCAATGGCACACAGCCATCCGCCACCACTAACTCTCCTTCCGGTCCTACCACTTCTTTCTTTTCCTCACTCCCACCTTTGTACCTGCCACCTTCCAGACAGTTCTCTCTCTTTTCCTCCAGCTTTCCTTCACATAAGGGGAGACAACCTAAGGACAAGAAGTGACAGAATGGTTTATGGCCACAATTCCCATAAGGGATAGAGTCAGGCGTTCCCTCTTCTATTCCTGAATCATATTTGGGGTAATCTCAGGGCACAAGTTCCCTTCTCTGTGTCCCTATTTTTAAAAAAGCCACAGACAAACCCAAACATCAAATGCCTTCTCCACCTGCTTGATAATACCTAGGACTCCCTCAAGAGAGGACATTACATTCCAAAGTTAAAGATCAAGTTTCAAACATAAATAATAAACAACTCACATCTGGGCAGTTCTTAACTGCTTTCCAAACATGCACAGCTGTTTTCAACCAATTTCCTAATTTGGCCCCCACAATAATATGAAGATGCAAGCATTACTATAGCTATCTATCATTGCCATTTCAAAATGAAGAAAGTGAGGTTCAGAGACATTAAGTACCTCCTCCTAGATTGCTCTAGCCCAGTTATGCCTGTCTAACGCTAACATCTACATTCTGACCCACCCGACCTTGTTTTTCAGAGAGGGAGCTTTAATATCTTGTCATGATGGTAAACCTTCACTAATTTTTTTAAACCTTAGATTCCAACCCCATTCCCATTCCTCTCTCCTGGAAATTTGTAACTCGTAATATTGCTGTTGTTGAGTTGGTTCCAACTTATAGCCACCTGGGAAGGGTTTCTGAGTGGTGGCTGGTGGGCTTGAACAGCCAACCTTGCAGTGAGGAGTCCAGTGCTTCTCCTACAGTGCCATACTAGGACTCTGACTTTTAATTCTGCTATTAAAAGTTGCAAGTGGGTATGCTGCCACAGATGATGGGTGGTACTTTGGGATGAGCTCCAGATTTTTACAACAACTATAGGAATCAAGTGTTTTTAATATAATCTATTGTTTCATAATTAAAATTATAGTCCCCCCCACCAAAGTTAAGCAATATGAAAACTGTGGTACTTCATACCGATATAGATAATATGAAGAAAACATTTGTATTTAAAGGGATAAATATATAGAACAACTGTATACCTATTAAAATGCTTATTCACTTTTAACAAGCACAGCTCAACATAATTTTGACCACAAAGCCACAGCCTATTTCAAGTTTATGAGATGTTACCAGAGGCATTCTAGGGCAACTGCCCTCCCATCTTGAAGTAACTTGGATTCAATACTCATTTCCCTCAAACACTAGCCCAACAGGAGAAGACAGAATGGTTCTCAATCTTTGTTGGTGGTGGTGTTAGGTGCCATCTTGTCAGTTCCAACCCATAATGACCTTATGACCTTATAACCAAAAAAGTGAAACACTGCCCTGTCATGGGCTCATCCTTAGACTCTTTGTTGCACTTGAGCCCACTACTGCTCTGCTGATCCAATCCATCTCCTTGGGTGTCTTCCTCTTTTTAGCTGACACTTCACTTTATCAAGCATGATGTCCTTCTCAAGGGACTTGTTCCTCCTGACAATATGTCTAAAATGTTACAGGCCAAATCTCACCATCCTGGCTCCAAAGGAACATTCTGCTTGTATTTCTGCCAACATAGATTTGTTTATTCTTCTACCAGCCCATGATACTTTTCATATTCTTCTCCAACACTATAACTCAAATGCTTCAATTATGCTATGGTCTTCCTTATTTGCTGTCCAACTTTCTCATACATATGAAGCTATTGAAAATACCATGGCTTGGGTCAGAGGTACCTTAGTCCTCAAACTGACATCTTTGCTCTTGAACACTTTAAAGAGGTCTTTTGCAGCAGATTTGCCTACTGCAATACGTCATTTGATTTCTTGAGTGCTAGTTCCATGAGTGTTGATAGTAATATCAAGCAAAATGAAGTCCTTGACAACTTCAATCTTTTATCTATTTATCATAATGTTATTTATTCATCAGTAGTGAGGATTTTTGTTTTCTTTACTTTAAGGGACACCCCATCCTGAAGGCTGTGGTCTTTGATCTTCATCAGTAAGTATTTTAAGTCTTTTTCATTTTCAGCAAGCAAGATTGTATCATCTGCATACTGCAAGTTCTTAATGAGTCTTCTTTCAATCCTGATACCACGTTCTTCTTCATATAATCCAATTTCTATCTTTCCTCATTTTAAACCATTCAGTGTACCCTTTTTCTGTTCAAATGACTGCCTATTGGTCTATGTACAGATTCTTAATGAGCACAATTAAGTATTCCGGAATTCTCATTCTTCACAATGTTGTCCATAGCTTGTCATGTTCCACACAATCAAAAGCCTTTGAATAGTCAGTAGAGCACAGGTAAAACATGTATGGTATTCTATGCCTTCAGCCAAGATCCATCAGCTTCAGCAGTGATATCCCACATTCCATGTCCTCATCTGAGTCCAGCTTGAACCTCTGGCAATTCCCTGTCAATCTACTATTGCAGCTGTTTAAAATTATTTTCAGCAAAATTTTACTTGCATGTGATATTAATGATATTTTCCAATGATTTCCACCTTCTGTTGAATCACCTATCTTTGGAATGGACACAAATGTGGATTTCTTCCAACGAGTTGGCCAGGTTGTGATCACTTCCAAACTTCATGCCATAGATAAGTGAGGGCCTCCAGTGCCACATCAGTATGATGAAAGATTTCAATTTTTATTCCATCGATTCCATGAGCCTTGTTCTTTGCCAATGTCTTTAGTGCACCTTCGACTTCTTCCACCAGTACTATTGGCTCTTGATCATAGTCTACCTCTTGAAATGGTTGAACATCAACCATTTATTTTTGGTACAATGCCTCTGTGTGTTTCTTCAACCTTCTTTTGATGCTTTCTGCATCATTCAATATTTTGCCCATAGAATTCTTCAATATTACAAGTTGAGGCTTGAATTTTTTCTTCAGTTTCTTTCAGCTTGCAAAATGCTGAGCATGCTCTTCCCTTTTGGTTTTTTAACTCCAGGTCTTTGCACATTTCATTTTAATACTTGACCTTGTCTTCTCAAGCTGCCCTTTGAAATTTTCTGTTCAGCTCTTTTACTTTCTCATTTATTCCATTGCTTTAGCATCTCCATGCTGGGGAGCAAGTTTCAAAGGCTCTTCTGATATCAATTTGGCCTTTTCTTTCTCTTTCTTCATCTTAATGATCTTTTGATTTCTTTCTATATGATGTTCTTGATGTCATCCCACTGCTCTCCTGCTCTTATTCATTACTGTCTAATGCATCAAATCTGTTATTGAGATGATCTCTAAACTCAGGTGGGATGTGTTCAAGGTCGTATTTTGGGTTTTGTGGACTTGTTTACATTTTCTTCCACTTCATCCTGAACTTGCCTGGAACAATAGATGATCTGTTCCACTGTCTGTTCCTGTCCTGCTTTTGGTTGAAAGTACAGTGTTTTCCCACTGTTTCCTCCCATACACAGGGTCGGTTTGATTTCTGTGTACTCCATCTGGTGAGGTTCATGTTTATAGTCATCTTTTATGCTGTTTCTAAAACATGTTTGCAATGAATAAGTCACTGGTCTTGCAAAATTCTATCATATGATCTTCAGCATCATTTCTGTCACCAAGGCAATATTTTCCAACTGTTGATCCTTCCTCTTTGTTTCTAACCTTTACATTCCAATCACCAGTAATGATCAATACATTTTTATTGCGTATTTGATTAATTTAATATTAAAGAAGTTGGTAGAATTCTTCAGTTTCATCATCACTAACTTTAGTGGTTGGTGTGTAAATTTAAATAATAGTGGTATTAACTGGTTTTCCTCATGTGTGGATATTATACTATCACAGAGAACATTGCATTTCAAGATCCTGAAATTTTCTTTTTTGATGAGGAATTGATGCCATTCCTCTTGAATTTGTCATTTCTGGCATAGTAAACCATATGGTTGTCAGATTCAAAATGGCCAATAAATGTCCATTTCAGCTCACTAATGCCTAGAGTATTGATCTTTATGCATTCCATTTCATTTTTTACAATTTCCATTTTTTCTAGATTCATACTTTGTACATTCCTTGTTCCAATTATTAATGGATGCTTCCAGCACTTTCTCCTCATTTTGAGTTGTGCCCCAGCAGCAAATGAAGGTCCAAAAAGCTTCCTCCATTCATGTCATCACCATCAACTCTACTTTGAGGAGGCAACTCTTTCCAAGTAATATTTTGAGTGCCTTCCAACCTGAGGGGCTCATCTTCTGGCACATATCTGACAATACTCTGGTGCTATTCATCATGTTTCAGTATTCAATGTTCTGGTGGTATCTGACAGTGTTCCACTGCTGTCCCTAAGGTTTTCAGTAGCTAAGCATTCAGAAGTGGTCCGCCTCTCATTCCCCCTAGGCTTAGTTTTTAGCTCAGCTGAAACCTATCTACCATGGGCGTACCCTGCTGATATTTAAAATATGGGTGGCAAAGCTTCAAGCATCACAGCACCATGCAAACCACCACAGTCCACGGATAAGAGGTGTACATCAAAATCATCTAGAAGGCTTATTAACACAGCTTTTTAATTCAGTAGATCTGAACTGGAACTTGAGAATTTGCATTTCTAGCAAATTCCCAGGTGATACTCATACTGCCTGCCACTCTAAGGATCACACTTTAAGAGCCACTGGAATTGAAGCTGTTTCCAACTCTCAAAGCTTCCCCAAGTTCTGTGACCTCACACCAAAACTGTGGAGGAGGGACTGAGCCAATCTAGACATGCTTCTCTGAATGATTAACCAACAGCCTGGAATACTGTGTCCAGGGCCAAGTTACTTTTCAGTATATAGTCTTGCTGTTCAGAGCCACCTTCTGAATGGATATTCTCTGACCTCAATCAGAGACTATCATTCATTGTGATGATAAAAAAGCTACTTATGGGTTCAAAGGACTGACCTTTAGAGTAGCAGCCTAGCGCTTAACCATTATGCCACTAGGGCTCCGGATACTAACATTAGGCGTGCTGCTTCTCAGGGAAGCAGGCCCTGAGGACATCATTTATCCTGGTGAAATGTGCCCCACCCCACCCCACCAACAGCATCCTTCATCTCCTTTATTCTATAGCATGTAGCATTGTCTACATGCCATCTAATTTATTTTTGTTGTTGTTTACAATCTGTCCCCCGTAGGGTAAGGCAGTCCAGGGGGACTGGGATTGAACATGGGAACGTTTCTAGTTAGACAGCAGAAAGGGGAAACTATAAATCTGAACAATATAAAGATAATACTGTAACTAAGATAAACACAATTTGTGGGATAGGAGCTGGAAAAAATGTGAGACCATTCCTGTACTTACCTTCCCCAGCATAGACAAAATTGAGACTGAAATTGAAACATGTAGTTAAATAAGAAATGATGACAGCCATCTCTGGATGTTTTACATAATCACTTTGATTAACCTTAGAAGGATGTTTCAGGAAATATTATCCTACAGTAAAGAGACATTGATTCAATAATATCTGTAGTTTTACTTTAATATCTTCTGTTAAATTTCCATAAAGTCAGAAGTAATACTTCATATTTTAAAATAGTATCTAGAGTTATGATCTCATTTTTAAGAAGGTGTTTTTAGATATGCACGTAAATCGGTAAATGTAGTGATGTTTATTTACCCTTAACAAGGGTTACTCCTGAGGGGCAGTATTTGAAGTTTATTTTACTTCTTTCATCTTTCTACTTTCCTCTGTTGTTTGAGGATGTATAATGAGCATGCATATTTTTCAAGTAAAATAGAATGTTGTTGTTAAGTGTCGTTGAGTTGGTTCTGACTCATAGTGACACTGCATAGGATTTCCAGGGACTGGCTGGTGAGTTTGAACCACTGACCTTGCAGTTCACACTGACCTTGCCATCGAGTGCTTAACCTTCAGTGCTACACCAGAACTGGTTTGCCTTTATCTAAAAAAGAAAGAAAAATACAGAAAGCATATATGTCAAGATTGCTGCTGCTGCTGCTGTTATGTGCCATGGAGTCGGTTCCGACTCGTAGCGACCCTGTACAGGGTTTCCGAGGCTGTAAATCTTTACGGGAGCAGAAAGCCTCATCTTTCTCCCGCGGAACAGCTGGTAGTTTCGAACTGCTGACCGTGAGGTTAGCAGCCTGATACGTAACCACTACACTACCAGAGCTCCTTATATGTCAAGTTATAGATGTAAATATAGATGATACAGATACTGTTACAGATATGTATTCTACTTAGCACCTCTCATAGAAAGAATAGAACTTAAGCCTTAGCCTTTAGTTAACTCACATTCCTTTCTGTTTACCAGAAACTCCCTTTTGGACTTACCAGATGGAAGAAAGGAAACTAACATTGCCTGGAGAACCCACTAGGTGCTTCTTCATAAACTGTTTTGGTTAAGCTGTAGGGTTGGAATGATCTATTTTAGATGACAAAGTTGAGGTTCAGAGAGGTTGTGAATTGCCTGATTTCATATAGTAGAAAAGAGTAGGAGAGATCATAAAAATAATGGTAATAACTATGTATTGAGGGCTTACCATGAGTCAGCTCCACACTAAGTGTTGGACTATGTAAGAACTGTTATTCTCACAAGAGCCTGGTGATGCCAGCAATTTTTCTTCTTATGGTTTAAATGAAGTTCAGAGAAATTGTCAAATATCACACAGCTAGAAAGGGCTGTACCAGGACTGGGACTCTGGTCTGTCTAAACCTACACCCATGCTTTTGACAGGCTGAAATAAGGATAACCTTTGTAAGGCACCCACAGAAGCCAGCCCAGCTCTGAGTCCTTCTAGGGAGAATGGAGGTAAGCAGGTTGTTGGGGCACAGCAGCAGGCCTGATGATTTCTGAGTGTTCTGACTCTAATGTAGCATCAGATTCCCACTGCGAGCTTTCACAGTCAGGAGCCCCCTTGCCCCCTTTTGTGTGTCACTACCGAACTGAGCTGAGCAGGCAAAAGGGCAGCTCCAAGAGGCTTAGGTCCCATTTCCAGCAAGCATTTATTGGGTAACTCAGCTGTTCTGCGGGAGAAAGATGAGGCTTTCTACTCCCTTAAAGATTTACAGCCTCGGAAACCCTGTACAGGGTTGCTATGAGTCGGAACCTACTCCACGGCACATAACAGCAACAGATACAGTAAATAGTCACACACACACACAAATTCTCCCAAATGATGGTCAGCAGACTGTAGGTGGCGTTTTCCTTCCATTGAGAGTCAGGAGGTCTGGATTCCCATCCCCCTCTGCCATTCCTTGGTGGTGTGGCTCTGGGAAAATCATGGATATCTCTGAATCTTATTTTCCCCATCTGTAACACGAAATGATTTTACTACTGGGCAATTTCCACTGCACTTCTCTGTTCTCCAATTCTTTGATTTAGTTGGAGAAGCCTCTCTATTGAGTCTGGGTGTTTAGGGACAGGAAGGGACAAAAAACTGGGTGTTTTGAGGAAGTAAAATGTTGTTGTCGTTGTTAAGTGACGTCGAGTCGGTTCCGACCCATAGCGACCCTGTACAGGGTTTCCGAGGGTGTAAATCCTTACGGGAGTAGAAAGCCTCATCTTTCTCCCGTGGAGCAGCTGGTAGTTTCGAACCGCTGACCTTAAGGTTCGCAGCCCAATTCGTAACCACTACGCTACCAGAGGAAGTAAAATAGAGGGCAGCAAAACAAGCCAGCAAGGAACAAAAAGGCTGGGATTACCCGGGGATGGGAAGTGACTTCAAGAAAACAAGGCTCTCCATCAGAGAGCTTCACTTCCCTCCTACAGGTAGGTCTTGGCAGCTGGGCCACAGACCTGAAGGGACCACAGACTTTTATGAGATTATCTGCTAATCATGGGCTGGACATGAGTGCTAGAAAGGTGTTGCCTGAAGAATGAGATGCTTTTTTATGACGCAGTAAAAGAGAGGAAATCGCCTTGGCCCCTTGCCTCACCCTGCACTCAGTAAGTAAATGGGCAACCCGAGCCCAGCTTTCAGTTGGTAGGAGGGCTGAGAGCTCAGAGTTTCCACCCAGGGGCTGCCATTTCATTACAAGGCAGCAGAGAGGGACTGGGTGGGAACAGGAGAGAAAGACCCTTCTCCAGACATTTAGGCGGGGCCAGGGATTGCTAAACCCCACAGACACCACAAATTTAGAAGAGCTTGGGTCACATACATTACATTAGCAACATATGCTTGCAACCAAGGAGTAAATCACTGGCCCCACTTGGAAAAGAAATTTCTAAGTGCTATTATGGGAACAATCTATTATACTTCTCTGAAAAGTGGACCATGCCCAGACCACCCTTGTATATCCCTTTAGCACATTTTAGCTCCCTCCACTCATTGCCAGGATCTCAAGTGAAGATTTTTGCCCAAAAGTTAAATCAGTGAATTCAACCAACATTTGCTGAGTGCTAGTGTGCCAGACATGAGTTGAACATTTAGATGCTCATAGTAGTTAAGACAAATTAATACTGATCTTGTATCTTTCCATGTATTACTTTATTTAATACCTACAACAATGAACAATCAAATTTAAAAAATGAAGTAGAAGTAAGTATCTTCCCCATTTTACAGATGAAGAGATCAAGTCCCAGAGATGTTAAGTGATGTACTGTAGGTCACGCAGCTAGTCAATAGCAGAGCCAGGAACTGACCCCAGGCCGATGTGTGCTTGTAACCACCATATATCTGCTTCTCATAATTCCCTATTGTAGATATAGGCTTCTGGAGTCTCCTTACTTTGAGGCTTACTTTTTTTTAATGTTTTATTGTGAATTGAGTGAAAGTTTACAGGGCAGATTATCAGTTTTACATTCAACAAATTATATACCTTGTTTCATTACAGTGATTATAATGCCATCCATGTCCCATCAGTTAACTGTATTTCTCTCTATTCACTTTAGCTCTTTTTTTTTTATTAAACACTCAGGCATATATAATAATTTAAACCACCTGTCCCATTTAGCCCATGTAAACCTTTATCAGTGTTCTCCTATCTACCTTATTCTTCTCTCCCTCCCCCTCTGTGTATTGCCCTCCCCAACACCCGAACTATGATCTGTCTGCCCCCTACCCTGGGCTTTACTGTCCCTACACC
>NW_006408601.1:5807828-5814202 GCF_000296735.1 Chrysochloris asiatica
ATAGCCGTGTAGTAAGTTTTGAAATCAGGGAGTGAGAGGCTTCCAACTTTATTTTCTTCTTATCCTGGGTCTCTTTCCTTTCCATATAAAGTTTGTAACTGTTTTTTCCATATCTTTGAAGAATGGTGTTGGAATCTGGATTTGGACTGAATTATATTTGTCAATTGCTTTGGGTAGTATTGACATTTTCACAATGTTAAGTCTTCCTATCCAGGAGCATGGTACATTCTTCCCTTTTTGTAAGTCTCTTTTGGTTTCTTGTAGTAGTGTTTTATAGTTTTCTTTGTATAGGCCCTCTGTTTCTCTGGTTACATTTATTCCCATATATTTCATCCTTTGGGTGGCTATTGTAAATGGCATTACTTTCCTAGTTTCCTTTTCAGCATTGTAATTATTAGTATAGCAGAACCCAACTGATTTTTGTATGTTAATCTTATATCCTGCCACTTTGTGGAATCTTACAATGAGATCTAGTATTTTTTTGCAGTCTTTGGAGGTTTTTATGTATAGGCTCATATTATCTGCAAATAGAGTTTTACTTCCTCTTTGCCAATTTGGATGCCTTTTAATTTCCCTGCCTTATAGTTCTGGCTAAGACTTACAGCACAATATTGAATATGAGTGGTGATAAAGGGGAAGGCTTTCAGTTTCTCACCATTGAGAGTGATGTTAGCTGATGGTTTTGTATATATACTCTTAATTATGTTGAGGAATTTCCCTTCAATTCCTACTTTATTGAGGTTTTTTTTTTTGTTTGTTTGTTTTTTTATCAGGAATGAATGTTAGATTTTGTCAAATGCCTGTTCTGCACCAGTCGGTATGATTCTGTGGTTCTTTTCCTTTTTCTTATTTATATGTTGGATTACATTGTTTGTTTTTCTAATGTTGAACCATCCTTGCATCCCTGGTATGAATCTCATTTGGTCATGATTTTCTCTTTTTTTTTTTAAGACGTTATTGAATTCTGTTGGCTAGGACTTTGTTGAAAATGTTTGCATCTGTGTTCATGAGGATAGGATATTGAGCTATAATTTTCTTTCTTAGTGATGTCCTTCCCTGATTTTATTTATGCTTGCTTCATAGAATGCATTAGGGAGTTTTCCATCCTTTTCTATGTTCTGGAATAATTTGAGTAGAATTGGTGACAGCTTTTCCCTGAATATTTGGTAGAACTCATCAGTGAAGCCATCTGGCCCTGGATTTTTTTTGGTTGGGAGCTTTTTGATGACTTGGTCAATTTATTTCTTTGTTATAGTTCTGTTCAAGTTTTCTACTTCACTCTGTAAGTTTAGGTAGGTTTCGTTTTTCTAAAAATATATCCATGTCTTCCAGGTTTTCAAATTTATTGGAGTACAACTCTTCATAGAATTCTGTTATTATCCTTTGATTTCTATTGGTTCTATAGTGACATCACCCATGTGGTTTCTTATGCATGGTATTTGTGTCTTTTCCCTCTTTTCTTTTGTTAGGTTTGCCAATGGTTTGTCAATTTTATTAATTGTTTCAAAGAACCAGCCTCTTGTCCTGTTGATTCTTTCTATACATTTTCTGTTTTCTATCTCATTTATTTTTGCTTTAATATTTGTTATTTCCTATCTTCTGTTAACTGGAGGTTTACCTTGCTGATCTGTTTCTAGTTGTTGGAGATGTTGTGTTAATGTGTTGATTTGGGTTCTTTCTTCTTTTTGGATGTGTGCATTTATTGGAATACACTGTCCTCTCAGCACTGCTTTCACTGTGTCCCAAAGATTATGGTATGCTGTATTTTCGTTCTCATTTGTTTCTAGGAACTTTGTGAGTTCACAAAGTTCTACAACCCAGTTGCTTTTCAGCAGGTTGTTATTCAGTTTCCATGTATTTGACTTTATTTCCTTGGTCTCCCTATTGTTGATTGCCAATTTTATAGAATTGTGGTCTGAGAAGATGCTTTGCAGTATTTTGATGTTTGTAAATTTATGGAGGCGTGTTCTATGGCCTAACACATGGTCTATTCTGGAGAATGTTCCATGTGCACTGAAAAAGAATGTGTATTGTGCTATCTTTGGGTTGATTACTCTGTACACATCTATGAGGTGCAATTGGCTGTTTGTGTTGTTTAGTTCCTCTGTGTTTCTGCCAGGTTTCTTTCTGGTTGTTCTATCCATTTTTGAAAGTGATGTATTAAAATAATCCACTATTATTATAGATTTGTCTATTTCTTTCTTCAGCTCTATTAGAATTTACTTTATATATTTTGGAGCTCATTCATTGGGAGCATAGATATTTATTATGGTTATGTCATCTTGGTCAATTGTCCCTTTAATCATGAGATCATGTCCATCTTTATCTATTATGCTGGTTTTTGCCTTAAAGTTAATTTTTATCAGTTTAGTATTGCCACTCCTGATCATTTTTTATTACAATTAGCTTGGTATATTTTTTTCCATCCTTTGACTTTTAGTCTGTTTTTGTCTTTGTGTGTGAGGTGTGTTTGTTTGTGCAGACAGCATGTTGAAGGATCTTGTTTTCTTATCCATTCTGCCACTCTCCATCTCTTAAGTGGTGCATTTAATCCATTTACACTCAGTGTAGTTATCAAGTTGTTGTTAAGTGCTATTGAGTCAGTTCTGACCCATAGCAACCCTGTATAGGTTTTCCAAGGAGCAGCTGGTGAGCTTGAACCACCAACCTTGCAGTTCAAATGACTTTGCAGTATGACCCAGTAGCCCACAGCACCACAAACATAGCAGTGCTAGTGAGGGAGGCACAGGACTAGAAATACTTCATTCTGTTATACATAGGGTCACTCTGAGCTGGGTTGATTCCAGGAAAACTAACAACAAAACACCCCGATGTGTTAGAAAGAAACCTCTTCACCTTCTCCCAGGCTTCTTCCCAGGGCATCTGATGGGGGACATGGTCTGAAATTGACTTCTGCTGGCCCATCTGTTTATCTAGCTAGAGATGAATGGTGACTTTTTTCTTTAGGACCCTTGGACCTCTGCCTTCTAGTGCCAGATACAACCATAGGCATCATTCTGGCTCCATCAACAGGAGTGCTGGCATGCCCCCTTGAGCCTTGTAGCTATTCCTCAGAACTGAAAGGGGGAAGAAGGCAATGAAACACCAACCACCCTGAGTCCCACAAAACAGCAACAACTCTGATCACAAAAGTTGAATCTCCATTTCTCAGAAGTCTGGACTTTCAGCAAACTCCCCATGCCCAAGTATTCCTGAGTGGCCAAGAAGAATGTTTTACCAATGCAATCTGCACACTGGTGGCTTCAGCCAGTCCTTCACTTGGGGCTACAGTCCATGGCCTGGGGTTACCCCAGCTGTTATATAACTCCAGTCTCATACAGCTACAGCTGCATTCTCTCCAGAACTCTTTCTCCAAGTATTGGCATTTGCTCTGACTTGCTTTCCTAATGCTTAGTAAGACAAGGCAAGAGTAAACATTTAGCAGAACATTGGTGAGCACTTAAAAACAATCACAAGGGCGAGTGTGCAAAAAGTAGGGGAACTCTGAAGTGAATCCTGGGAGATCTCCTCTGGACCTCCTTTCATTCGGTCCCCTTTCCACTCCTATCACCATATTGCAAGGTCCCCTGACATGAAGGGTCTTTGACCATGTGTTTCTATCCTGAAACATACTTCCCAAACTGTTTAAGACTCGATGAAGAGAGTAAAATGTCCATGCACTTCCCTTAGTCATCATTAGTCATCACATCAGTCCCCAAATTATTTTTGGGGTATAACTCTACCTAGACAACTCAACTTCTAAAAGGAAAAATAAATATATACATGTGTACATATACATCCCTTCCTCCATGCCAGCCAACTACCATGTTGGTACCAATCCAGAAATTCATCTGCTTGGAATCATTTCTATTCCTAGTACAAAGCAGTTTATCTTCTTGTCTCAACCTCTCCCATTGAGAATAGGATCTGATGTCCCTCAAAAGATTGGTCCCAAACCAAAAACACAGAATCCTGCAAAAAATTACTTCTGTCCCTGAGTAACAAACAAAATCACTCTCTAATATTAAAAAAGTGACCACACATTGCACTGTCATTCTATTAAGAGGGCCCTTGCATGAGAATTTTAGAATGCATTGCCAATGGCATGGCTATCGTCAGACATGTCTAAACCAAGTTCAACCCAGAGAAGAAATACTTTAAGACTATTATAGACCCAATCAACAGCACTTAACAACAAAAAGGTAGTACAATGGCTTCTCAAATCTCCTTCCAATTCCAATCCTCTTGCGCCATCATGATCAGTACCTAAAGGGTAAAAGACACTTTATCATGTCCAGTAGCCCTATTGTTTTTGTTGTTAAGTGTCTAGAGTTGGTTCTGACTTATAGCAACCCTACATAGGGTTTGCAAGGAGCAGTTGGTGGGTTTGAACAGCCAATATCATGGTTAGCAGTCAAGTGCTTATCCTATAGTACCACATCAGGACTGTATCTTCCTTTAAAACTCTCAACAGATTAATATCCTTATTACCCAATATTATTGTTGTCAATTCCAGCTCACAGTGACCCCTATAGGACAGCATAAAATTGCCCCATAGGGTTTCTAGGCTGTAGCCTTTCCAGGAACAGATCACCAAGTCTTTCCTCTGGAGGGGCCACTGATGTAGTCAAACTGAGGACTGTACAGTTAACAGTTATGTTACCAGTACTCTTCATCACCCCATGCCATGCACCAAACATCCTGAATTACCTAGAATTTGTGCTTTGGTCTCCTCATCTAGTAATCAGAACTGATGCTGGCCTGTGATGTCAGGCTTTCCCTGCTTAATTTTGGATTCACAGGGAAGTACAGGTACAAAAAGAGTCCCAAGGATGGGAAGGGATTTGTACTACAAGGCAGTGAGGATTTTACTAACTGGCATGAAACTATCGGTACCAACATTTTAACCACAGTTTGACAGGAAAGACAGTTCTGGGTATGTTATAGACCAGAAAGGGGACTAGATGCTTAGCTCATCTTACTATCCCTCATTAAGGTCTAACTGACCTTATGTAACTACACCCATAGACCTTATCAGCAGTTTTCTAGTAGATCATGGAATAGAAGGCACCCTAGAAAAGGCATCTTATAAAATGTACTTTAGGTCTCTGCCTTGAGCTGACATCAGAGAAATGAAGGGAGCAGAGCCAGAAGTTCACAGGTCCCCCTAATGCTGTTTACCTATCAGATTTTCACTACTCCAACTCCAGTAACCTCATCTGGTTTATATTCCTCAACAGTACCCAGGCCCCGGGTTGAGATTTGTGACTATGGTGCATTCTCTTTTCCTTGTCGAGATAAGTTATCCTTGTCGAGATAACTGTCTGATAAATCAAAAAGCAAACCTGTTGCCTCAACTCATAATAATCCTGTACAGTGTTTCTAAGGCTGTAAATCTTTACAGGAGCAGAAAATTTTATCTTTCTCTCGCAAAGTATCTGGTCGATTTGAACTGTTGACCTTGTGATTACTAGCACTATCAGGACTCCTAAATATCTGATATCTATTTATAATAATAACAACAAACTCCTTTTGTTGTTGTTGTTGTTAAGTGCCATCAAATCAGTTCCAAGTCATAAAGTGGCTGGTGAGTTTGAACCGCCAACCTTGTGGTTCAAACTGACCTTGCAGTCCAGTGCTTTAGCCTACAGCGCCATACCATTATTATTGCTTGGCCCTGCATTTTTCAATACTTTTAATACATATCTATTTACATCTAGCATAGTGGTTACGAATTGGGCTGCTGACCTCAGGCTCAGCAGTTTGAAACTACCAGCTGTTCCACAGGAAAGATGAGGTTTACTGCTCCCATAAAGATGATTTATAGCCTCAGAAACTCTGTACAGGGTCGCTATGAGTCAGAACCGACTCCAAGGTACATAACCACCACCACATTCACATCTATGTGGTTGTGGTTGGTTACATGCCATGAAGTTGATTCCGATTCATAGCGACCCTGTACAGAGTTTCCAAGGCTGTAAGTCTTTATGGGAGCAGAAAGCTTCATCTTTTTCCTGCAGAAGCGCTGCTAGTTTCAAACTGCTGACCTTGAGATAAACTGCCTGACTCATAACCAGTATGCTATAAGAACTCCTGATTTACATATATGTGCACACAGAAAAATAATGGGTATCTTTGTTGTCTGCTTTTGTTTTGTTTTTACATAAATGACATGAAATACATTATTCTCAATTTGCTTTCCTCATTTAAAAAGAAGTTTTGTAGCACTTTACATTTACTTCATTGTTTTTAGCACTGGCTTGAATTCTATAGATTTGATGCCTTATCCTTTACTTAGGAGTCCTGAAGTGGTGCTGTAGGATAACTGCAAGGTTGGTGGTTCAAATCCACCAGTCTCTCCTTGGAAACCCTAA
>NW_006408601.1:5815242-5822638 GCF_000296735.1 Chrysochloris asiatica
GGTTCCGACTCGATGGCACCTGACAACAACAACAACAACCACCAGCAATAATAATTTATTTAGCCATTCTTAGAAATGGACATGCCTGTGGTTCCCAGTTTGTCACAATCACAGACACTACTTCGATGTGTATCTTTGATCATAGCTCTTTGTGCAAATGTGTTTCTCTGAGGTAGATTCTAAGTTCTTTGGCTGGGTCACAGATACGGGCCATCTTTAAGCTCAGTCCCCTTCCAATTTTATCAATTTGCTTTCTTAACGGTAGCACATGGCACTACCTTTCCCCCCAAACTCATGCCAAATACGATTTGATCAGTATTTAATTCTCACCCATATGATGAATCAAGCATGATTTCTCTTGATCATTATCATCTTAAATTGCATTCTTTTTTATTCTTAGTGAGGCTGAGCATCTTTTTATAACTTTGAGGTGATTTTCTTCTTTTCTGGGCAGTTTCCATTCATACCCTGTTGTTGGTAGTTTTCTAAGATGGTCCCAATGATCCTACTCGTGGTATTCATGCCCTGGTTTTACCCCCATCCCTCCAAGAGGGGCTGCAGACTTGATTCTAATGAGGAGAATATGGCAAAGATGATTGATTCTCAACTGCCATGACTAGGTTGCTAAAGATGTTTCCCCCATCTTGCTAGCACATTTTCTCTCTTTCTGGATCTTCTTGACTTGCTCGGTTTGATGAAGCAAGCTGTTATACTATAGCTACTCTCCTCTGGAATAGCCCCCACACAACAAGGAACTGAGAGTGGCTTCAGCCAACGGCCAGTGGAGGACAGAGGCTTTCAGCCCAACAGCATATAAAAAGTTAAACCTTCTCTGCAACCATATGGGTGGGCTCAGAAGTGGATTCTTCCCCCATTGAGCCTTGAGATGACCACAGCTTTGTCCAGTACCCTGATTGCAGCATGTGAAAAACCTTAAACAAGAAAATATAACTAAACCATGTCTGGATTCTTGAACTACAGAAACTATGAGGTAACAAATGCCTTAGTCATTGCATTTTGATATAATGTTATACAGAAATAGAAAACAAATACATATTGTAATGAATTGAAATTGCGTCCCCCCAAACTGTATTTTAAATTCACCAGTGGCTATAATCGCATTTAGATATGGGATTTCTTAGGTATGTTAATGTGGCAGCATCAGTATAGAAAAGGTGTGGGCCAGGGTTCTATACTTTCAGCATCCTTATTCAGTCTGCAGGCTGAGCAAATAACCTGCAGCCTGAGCTGGATTAGATGAAGCAGAACACAGCATCAGAACTGGAGGAAAGCTCATAAACAAAGCCTGCGATATGCAGATGGTCCAACCTTGCTTTCGGAACGTGAACAGGACTGGAAGCACTGATAAAGATCAAAGACTACAGCCTTCAATCTGGATTGTTCCTCAACAGAAAGAAAACAAATATCTTCACAACTGGATCAGTAAGCAACCTAATGTCAAAAGGAGAAAATATAGAAGTTGTCAAGAATTTCATTTTACTTGAATCCATGATCAATGCTCATGAAAGCAAGCAGTCAAGAAATCAAATGATGTTTGGCATTGATCAAATCTGACTTCTGCAAATGACCTCTTTAAAGCATCAAAAAGCAAAAATTTCACTTTGAAGACCAACATGTTCCTGAACCAAGTATTTTAAATTGCCTCAAATGCGTGTGAAAACTGGACAATGAATAAGGAAGACTAGAGAAGAATCGATGCTTTGAAATTATGGTGGTGGTGAGAATTATTGAAAGTCCCGTGGACTGCCAGAAGAACAAATAAATCTATCTTAGAAGTATAGCCAGAATGCTCGTTAAACGTGAGGATGGCGAGATATGGTCTCATGTACTTTGAACATCAGGAAAGAGTAGTCCGTAGAGAAGGACATCACACTTGGTAATGTGGAGGGTTAACAGGAAAAGAGGAAGACCCCAACAAGATGGACTGACACCGCCGTAGCAACAATGAACTAAAACAGCAACAATCATGAAGAGAGTGCAGGGCTAGGCAGTGATTCATTCTTTTGGACCTAGAGTCACTCTGAGTCAGAACTTGACAGCATTTAAAAGTAGTAACAGTAATGTGTAGAGTCCATCTTGAGTCAATGTCTTTTGAAGTGTGACGGGAACAGATTAGACAGGAGAGAGATGGTGGAAGATAGACGCCAAGGCACATGAAGAGCACTGTGGAACAGAAGAGATAAGAAGCTTCCTCCTGAGAGAAGAGAAAGAAAGTCTTTCCCTAGAGCTGATGCTCTGAATTCAGAACTGTAGAGTCCCAGACAGTGAGTCCTGATGTGGTGCTGTGGGTTAATGCACTGGATTGCAAAGTCATTTGAACTTCAAGATCAAGCTCACCAGCCACTTCTTGGAAATTCTATACAGGGTTGCTGTGGGTTTGAACTGACTCAACAGCTCTTAACAACAACAATAAGACTGTGAGAAAATAAATGTGTTTGTTAAAGCCACCCCCTTGTGATATTTCTGTTCTAGCAGCCCTAGGTGATTAAGATAGCATCATTAATTGATCACTTGTTTTTCTCCTGACCCCCACCCACTCTGAGTTCCACAAGGGTAGAGATTTAGTCTTACTTCTCTCTGGTTTCACAGTTTAAGTGTTTTAGGTTGTCATTGTGAAGTGCCTCAAGCCGATTCCAACGCATAACGAGCCTGTATAGGGTTTCTGAGGAGATACTTGTGAGTTTGAACCACTGACCTTGCAGTTCAAACCCACCTTTCGGTCCAATTCATTATCCTCTAGCCTCACACCAGGCCTTACAGGGAGCTGGTTTTAAGAAACACTTGAATGCATTTATCAGACAAACTTTGCAAGTCCACACTCCTCACTCAGTAAATTCTTCCTGGTGTCAAATCTCGGTTCCTGGATGGAGGGGTATGCACACCTCCTCCTACTCTCTGCTCAGCTAAGACTGAGAACAGATACCCTTGTAACCTTTCCCACAGTTTCCTCCCATCGTCCGCCAAACATACTAATGCACACACTCCTCTGGAACTACACTGTCTTGGCTCTTCAATAGTGCTGGTATGCTGAAGATTTCACACTATAAAAGGGAAAAAAGAGGATCCAAATAATCTGAAGATTTCACTTAAAGTGCTGGTAAGGATTTGTTGCCAAGAAATGTAAAAATTACAGTATGAATTCAATTTTCCAGAAGACACAATCTTGGAAGAGACTGTCTATGCTGCAAACACAAACCCCAGCTTCAATGTCCACCCTAGACATTAACATGGAATAAGAGGCTAATAGGAGTAAAGACTTGGGGTGAGAAAGTTCACAGGGGGTGGAGCCAGCCCAGCAAAAGACTTTTAGCACTGGACAGTATGACCTGAAAAAAAAAAAAAAAAAAAACAATGCATCTGGCACCTGGGATATGGTTTTATGCATCAAAGGGATTTTAAGATGTTACAATCTACCCTGTCATCCAATTTTCATATATAAAAACCCTGAGTGGTACATATGAGTAAGGCACTTGGTTGCTCATCCAAAGCTGTAAAACACCCAGAGGTGCCTCAGAAGATAGATCTGCCACTGTAAACTCTATGGAGCACACAGTTAAACGGACACACATGGGATCACCATGAGTTGGGATCAACTCAAGGCCATCTGCTTTCTGCTGATAGAGAAGTATAATGGATTATCTATGGTCAGAAGAAGGGGGATTCAAATCCAGGTTCCAGCTTCCTACGTCAGGGCTCTGGCCACACAGCTCAGGGGAGAAAACCCAAGAAGGAGTCCTGATCCAGGAAGAGGGATAAATATCTCACTCTTCAGGTTTTGATGCCACAGAATGAGGTGTATCTTTGCCTGGCAGGTGGAGAGGTAAGTCTGGTGCTAGTTAGCATCTATCATTTAGTTCCCCAGAAGATTCTGGGAAAAAGACGTTTTGTTAAATGTTGTAGCTAAGAACTCCAGGCTGCTTAGGGCCCGGGTCCACTCTCCCCAAGTGTTGAGGTTAGCTCTCTGACCCAGACCACAAAGCTTGGTGCATCAAGGTCAGGTATTGTGCCTTACAGGGAAGAACAATGCCCCCCAGCCCCAACTGGGGAATAAGGATGAGGATGGATTCTGCAGTGGGAGATGGGTGAAGGAACTCAACATATGATCAGTCCCACCAGCAGACTGGGAACATTTCTGGACAAGTTAGACAGGGCGCTCTTTCAATCAAAATACTCTGCTACCTGCCATCTTCCAAAAAAGTGTAGTGTAGTAGCTACAAATACAAGGGAAAATGATAGGAATGGCATGCCACCCGAGATTTGTACCAGACACATCTGGAACAATTATATTATTGTTATGTGCCTTGTAGTCAGTTCTGACTCCTAGTGATCCCATTGAGGATTTCTGATGCTATAAATCTTTTGCTGTTGTTGTTAGATGCCACCAAGTCGGTACTGACCCATAGCGACCTTATGCACAGCAGAACGAAACACTGCCCAATCCTGAGCCAACCTCAATACTGTTGCCATGCTTGAGTCCATCGATGCTGCCACTTGGCCAATCCATCTCTCTGAGGGTCTTCCTCTTTTTCTCTGACCCTCCACCTTACGAAACATGATATCCTTCTCCAGTGACTGGTCCCTCCTGACCATATGTCTACAGTATGAGAGACGAAGTTTGGCCATCTTGGCCTCCAAGGAGAACTCTCTAATCTTTACATATTTCTCATGAGTTGCTGCTAGTGGGTTTGAACTGCTGACTTAGAGAGTAACCCACTATGCTCCCAAGTCTCTAATTGTACCACCCTTATTCTTCTCAACACAGGTGTGGAGACACAGATGGTCCAAGGTCAGAAAATGCATCTTGGTGCCTTGGACTTTTAGGACATCTCTGCCCATCTGGAAGCTACTTCTTAGGGGAAAAGAGTCTTTTCTTCTAGATTCCACAAGGTTCAGCGATCACTGGTGGAAAACCACACAAGAAACCAAGTTTTCCTTTACCAGTTGCAGCCACTTGCCAAAGCACAGGTAAGAAGCAGAGTCCAACTGAGCCTGGAGTCGGTCAGGCACATCCTGGACTCTGACAGATTAGGCCAGACCACCGTTTACCTCTGCAGAAATTGAGGTGGCTGTTCATAAATGGGCCAGGCTCTCGAGCCATTGTCTGTATTTACAGAATTGTGCATCAAGAAAAAAATAATGAGAAAAAATGTATTTTAGCCAAGCCAGAACTTGCATTTTAGCCAAGCCTTGTGAAAAGAAAAAAAAAAAAAAGCTGGGGATTGGGAGAGAGGGCTAGAGAACAAGTCAGTTGACTAGGATCTATTCATTAGTTCATACACAGATATATGCTGTTCACTTGTGTGATTTTGGCCATGAAATGCTGTTTTGTGTTCTTTGTTTGTTAGAAGAGTCTTAAGGCAGGCAGAAATCTGTGTTCTTATTTTGTAGATAAGAAAATAGGGCTAGAAATGTGAAGACAATAGGGTCACCTGGCCTCAGGGTTACCTGAGTTGGTAAGCAGGTTGAATTGGGGCCTAGACTCCTCATTCAGTGCTTTATCATACTGCTTCCCCTGACTACTCTCCTTTAGGGCAGAGGTGGGGAACCTTTCTTCTGCCAAAATTTATAACATCATTGGCAGGCCATACAGAATTAGTAACTGAAAAATTAACCAGCTATATTTGGTCAAACATTTAATTAATTCACCCCTAATGTCATGGCTAAGGAGCTCTGGTAGCGTAGTGGTTACGATTCGGGCTGCGAACCTTAAGGCCAGCAGTTCGAAACTACTAGCCGTTCCGTGGGAGAAAGATGAGGCTTTCTGCTCCCGTAAAGATTTACAGCCTCGGAAACCCTGTACAGGGTCCCTATGGGTCGGAACCGACTCGAAGGCACTTAACAACAACAACAATGTGATAGTTAAGGAGCTCTGGTAACGTAGTGGTTATGAGTCAGGCTGCTAACTTCAAGGTCAGCAGTTTGAAACTGCCAGCAGTTCCACTTTCTGCTCCCATAAAGATTTGCAGCCTCAGAAACCCTATACAAGGTCGTTATGAGTCAGAACCGACTCTATGGCACACCACCACCAATGTGATGGCTGGAACTACAGTTGCCTTGGCAGGACCCGGTGTGGCGCTGTGGGCTAATGCACTGGACTGCAAAGTGGTTTAAACTGCAAAGTTGCCAGTTCAAGCTCACCAACTGCTCCTATACAGGGTCACTATGGGTCGGAAACCACTTAACAGTATTAAACAACAGCATATGGTCCAGGGGTCGGATAGTCCCCAGCCCTGCGTTAAGGTCTCCTTCATCAGCAAAAACTCCTAGTTTCCCTCACAGACTTCATCAGCCATCCTGCTTCCTCTAGAAACAGAGCAGTCAGAGATCCCAGGAAATGTATCAGGAAACTGGGGATTAGTGGGTTGGAAGAGAGAGGTCATTCATTGTCCCAGAAGTGGCCACTCTGCAACCAGACCTGCACAGAGCTAGAGACAAACCACCTGTGTTTGAGTCTGTTTCCCGCCTCAGATGTCAGAGTGAGCCAGCATAGCAGGGCACTTCTCTTCCACAACAGAAAGACAAAGGGCAGTAGGAAGTGCTGTGACTTGAAGATATCAAATAGCATTTCCCTTCTCCTGCTCTGCCCCACCAAGACCTTTCCCAGAACATAACTTATCATTCATTATTCGTAACTTCTTAGTTTGCCTTAAGATAGCCCTTTTTGGGATGTTTATGGGGGAGAAATGGGGAAGAAAAAGAATTTAACATTTTTAATCACCTTTGAGTCAGGAAAGTTACACTTAAAAACTCACAGACACTCCAATCAAAAAAGTTACTGTTAAAAAGACGAACAATATCAGTTACTGAGACTACGGAGCAACTGGCATGCTCACGCACTGTTCATGGGAGCGCAAATCAGTACAACCACTTTGGAAAACTGATAGTGGGTAGTAGAGTCAGTTCCGACTCATAGAGACTCTGTAAAGGGTATTCAAGGTTGTAAATCTATTTGGGATTAGAAAGCCTCAACTTTCTCCTGTGGATCATCTGGTGGATTCAAACTGCTGACTTTGGAGTTAGCAGCCCAACTTGTAATCCACTACGCCACATCGAGTCCTTTGAAAAACTGATAGTGTCGAATAAAGTTAATCAAATGCATTTCCTAGGCCCCAACAATATTAATCCTGGCTTTATAGGTTGTTGTTAGGTGTCATTGAGTCAGTACCAACTCATAGCAACCCTATGCACAACATAACGAAACACTACCCTGTCCTGGGCCAACCTCACAATTGTTGCCACATTTGAGCCCATTGATGCTGCCACTTTGCCAATCCATATCTCTAGGGGTCTTCCTCGTTTTCTCTGACCCTCCACCTTACCAAACATGATATCCTTCTCCAGTGACTGGTCCCTCCTGACAATATGTCTGAAGTAT